>NW_027185655.1:82490716-82626264 GCF_028583685.1 Petaurus breviceps papuanus
TCATGGTCTTGGGTGGTGGTCTTGAGGTGTGTGACCAGTGAGCCAGAATATGTGGGGGCTGTAGTGATGGCACCCTCCTAATAGCTCTGGCAGCTGCGAAAATCCCAGCAATTTGGGACAAAGCTTTCCCCTCTGGAAGCAAAGTTCTGCTGTGGCAAAGAGCTCAAAAGTCAAGTAATTGAGTAGCAACATGAGCAAGCAAAGGAAGCAAAGCAGGCACAGCTGTCAAACCTTATATTCCTTTTTTTGGGGACAAAATGGTTCAAAGCATGGATCAGGAGGAAGACAATGAAGTCATAACTTTTGCACCAGAAGCTTCCAAGAAAAACATGAATTGGTTACAGGCCATGGCAGAGCTCAAGAAGGTTTTTGAAAACCAAGTAAGAGAAGTAAAGGAAAAACTGGGAAGAGAAATGAGAATGATGCAAGAAAATCATGAAAAGAGAGTCAACAACCAGATTGAAGAAAATAACACCTTAAAAAAGAGATTAACTCAAATGAAAAAAAGAGGCCCAAAAAGCCAACGAGGAGAAGAATGCCTTAAAAAGCTAAATTTGCCAGATGGAAAAAGAATTTCAAAAGCTCACTGAAGAGAATAATTCCTTCAGAATTAGATTGGAGCAAATGGAAGCTGGTGACTTTATGAGAAATCAAGATACTATTAAACAGATCAAAACACATGAAAAATAGAAGGCAATGTGAAATATGTAATTGGAAAAAAAACCACGGACCTGGAAAATAGATGCAGGAGAGATAATTTTAAAATTATTGGACTACCTGAAAGCCATGATAAAAAAAAAGAACCTAGAAACTATCCTTCAAGAAATTATCAAGGAAAATTCTATAATGAGAAGGCAAAATAGAAATTGAAAGAATTCACTGATCACCTCTTGAAAAAGATCCCAAAAAGAAAACTCCTAGGAATATTATAGCCAGGTTCTGGAGTTCCCAGAGCAAAGAGAAAATATTACAGGCAGACAAGAAGAAACACTTTGAGTATTGTGGAAACACAATTAGGATAACACAGGATCTAGCAGCTTCTACATTAAGGGATCAAAGGACTTGGAATATGATATTCTGGAGGTCAGAGGACCTGGGATTAAAACTAAGAATCACCTACCCAGCAAAACTGAGTATAATGTTTCAGAGGAAAATATGATCATTCAATGAAATAGAGGACTTTAAAGCGTTCTTGATGAAAAAAAAAACAGAGTTTGAATAGAAAATTTGACATTCAGATACAAGAAGCAAGCGAAGCATGAGAAGGTAGACAGGGCAAAGAAATCATAAGGAACTTATCAAAATTGATAATGCCTACATGGAAAAACAGTAATTGTAGCTTATGAAACTTTTCTCAGTATGAGGCTAATTGAAGGAAATATAAATGTATATATATATACATATGTATACACACATACATATATAGGAGGATATATGTATGTATGAATACATATGTGAGTGTGTATGCATATGTGTATAGGTATAGATAGACAGAGGGTACAGGATCAATTAAATAGGAAGGAATGATATTTAAAAGGTGAAATTGAGAGGTGAGAGAGGAATATAATGAGAGGAGATGGGGAGAGAGAGAATGGGGTAAATTTTCTCACATAGAGGCAAGGGATAACTCTTATAATGGAGGGGAAGAACAGGAAGGCAAAAGGGAATGGGTCAACCTTATTCTTATTGAATTTGGCTTAGGGAGCAAATGTCATACACACTAAATAGAGTATCTCACCCTACAGGAGAGTAGGGGGGAAGGGAATGCGAGGGGGGATGATGGATGGGAAGACAGGTTGGGGAGGAGGGTAGTTAGAAGCACACACTTTTGAAAAGGGACAGGGTCAAAGTAGAGAATAGAAAAAGTGGGGGCAGGATAGTATGGAGGGAAATATAGTCAGTCTTTCCCCAATATATCCACTATGGAAATGTTTTGCATAACTACACATGTACAACCAGTATTGAATTGCTTATCTTCCCAGTAAGGGTGGGTGACAAGGGAGGAAGAGAAAGAATCTGGAATTCAAAGTTTTAAAATCAAATGTTCAAAAAATATTATTATTATTATTTTCCCAGTTATTATATAACTGGGAAATAAGATATATAGGCACTGGGGTATGGAGATCCATCTTGCCCTACCAGAAAGTTGGAGCAGGTAAGGGGGAGGATATAGGAGACAGCAGATTGGGGGAGGAGGTATACAGTGGGATGGATGTTTTTGGGGTGATTGGTAGGGGAAATACGGGGAGAAAATTTGTAACTCAAAATCTTGTGGAAAAGAATGATGTAAGCAAAAAATAAACATAAAATTAAATTTAAAATTTTTCTTTAGTAGTTTAGTTTTTGTTATCACCTCTAGTCCTGGGGTATGGGGGATTGTGTCTCTGACCTCAGGTCCTCCTTAATTTCTTCCCTCTGTCCTGAAACTGAAACCAAGACCTCCAGCCTCCTTCAAGTAACCACAGTATCCCCACCCCACTGCTTCTGCTCTCACCACATATGCTTGTTCCTTCTTGTCACCCAGCTGTCTTTCTGCAGCACATCTAGGTCTAGTGTTCCTTATTAGTAGAGGTTCCCTTGATCTTCCCAAGCTCAGATGGCTCAGACACCCAACTCCTCTCATTTTCCCAGGGCTAAAACTACCTGTGCCTGAGGCTGAGGTAGCCTCCCCACCCAGCTAACTCAGGGGTTTGATTGTTGTTTAAGCAAACTTAGCCTGGAGGTGTTGTAGCAGCAAGTTCTAGCATACCCAATATGGCTGTTACAACACCTCCAGGCTAGCACAGGTTCTTAGAAATGCTTTTCTAAAGGAAAGCAACTCAAAATGAGTTAACAATCTTAACTTTAATCAAATATCTATCATTTACCTAGTTCAGGGGAAAAAGTCAGCACCCTGAACTTCAGAGAATACAAACAGAAGTTACAAGCAGGAAAAAAAAATCCAGACAGAAACAGATCAGCAGACAGGGCTTCCAGCTATCTGACCATTACATCCATACCTAGTTAATTACCAGAGAGGGAAGCACCAACATCTGGGTATTCAAAGTCAGGGGGCTCAGCGGCTGCCCAGAGTCTCATCTGGCCAAATAATACACATCTTCCCAATGTGAGCCTCAAAGAAAGGGTATATATAGCTTTCTCCTGGGTCAGAGAATGTCACAACCCTCTTGACCCACTGCCCAATCATAAAGTTACAAGGTATGGGCATTCCCCAAAAAAACAAGCCTTCCTCCATAGTCTCCATATGACCACATTCAGCCTGTTAGGGGGCAGAGTATATTTTCAAATCAGGGAAGGTTCTCAGATTCACTTAAGCCTATCAAGGAGCCAAGGGCAAGGGAAGATTTTCAAATTACCATTACCATTACAGGTGTTCACTCTTTTCAGGGATCAAACCTCATCTGGATTTTTCTTCAGATCTTCTCTGATTGTCCCAGAATGACTCCTGTTCTGCCCCTACTCTTATTTATTTTTACCACTCAGTTTACTCTGAGATGTTATTTTATCTCTTTTGTGGGGGAAAATCTTGAGAGCTTGGAATTTTCTGACCTACTCCACAATCTTCCTAGAATCCTCTAGTGAAACATTTTTTGAAATGTATTAATGAGAGGGAGTCAAATAGTAGTGCTTAATCTTAGCCTGGGAAAGTGTCTGGTGGAGTGATAGAGAACATTGTCTTTGTCCACAATCCATTAAAAATTTTATCAGTTATTTGAAAATATAGAAGGTATACTTTTTGCAAATTTTCAAATGATTCAAAACTAGAGAAGATAGCTAACATGTTGGAAAACAGATTTAGGATCCCCAAAGATTTAGATACATTGAAAGAAAGGGTTATGTCTAAAATATTAATTTGACTAAGATAACTATAAAAGCTTATGGTTGGGTTCAGTGAACCAACTCTCTAAATCTATAATGGGGCAAATGTGGCTTTCAAATTCATGTGAAAATGTGTGTTGACAACGTGAATTGGCAGTCCTCCAAAAAAGCTAATTCAGTTTTTTGTAATATTAATAGAAATATAGTGTCATGACTAAGAAAGTTGCTATATTCCATCCTAGTCAAACCAAAGCTGGAATGCATGGGTCTCACATTTTAAAAGACGAGTTGGATCATGTCTATAGAAACAGGAGCAGTAATAGTGAGATAAATGAAAATATGCAATACATAAGCCTGGTTGAAGGAACTTAGCATGTTTAACCTGGAGGAGAAAACATTTCAGATTTATTTGACAGATTCATTAGCATTTGAAACTTTTTCATATGAACATGGGATAAGAATTGTTCTGTGTGGCCCTAGAGTTTCTATAAACCAGAACCAGTGGAGCAAAGTATAACAGCAAGCACCCTAGCATACCCAGGATGGCTGCTAGCACAGTTCTTTGATCTGCTTTTCTGAAAGCAAGCAATTTAAAAAGGGTTAACAGTCATACTTTAATCAAACATATATATATATATATATATTTTTATTTTTTTTTTTTTTTTTTACTTAGTTCAGGGTAAAAAATCAGCACCCTGAACTTCAGAGAAAATACAAACAGAAATTACAAGCAGACAAAAAATACAGAGAAAATAACACAGTTCAACAAACTAACAAACAGGGCTTCTAGATGTTTGACCATTACATACATACATAGTTAGTTACCAGAAAAAGAAGCACCTACATCTGGGTTTTCAAAGGTGGGGGGCTCAATGGATACTTAGAGTCTCATCTGACCAAATCACACAACTCTTCCCATAAGTGAGCCCCAAAGCAAAACACTCACCTCAGGATATATCTATATCTATATCTATCTATATCCATATTTATATCTATATCTATATCTATCTCCATCTATCCATCTGTCTATCGCCTATCTATCTTTCTGTCTTGTCTGTCTATCTGTCTATCTGTCTAATCTGAGTATCTGTCTACACAAACTTTTTTAGGGTCAGAGGATATCACAACTTTTTTGACACACTGTCTAATTACAAAGTAACAAAAGGTGTGGGCCTTCTGGAAAAACAAGCCTCCCCTAAGCAATCTTCTCTTGTTGGTCTCCTAGTGAGGCCATTAAGGAACAGGGAAGATCTTCAAGTTCTCTAGGCCTGTTAAGGGGCAGGAAAGATCTTCAAATTACCTTAGCATTACACAAAGTTATATGAAGGCATACTTAAGCTACTTATAAGGAAAACACTTTCCAACAGGTAGGACAGCCCCTCCCCCTCAAAAAAAAGAGATATATCAAGAGAAGTTAGCATCTCTGGAAGTTTTTTCAATAGGGACTTGGGATTATTTAAGTAGCAGTTGGAATAATTGAACTTCCAACTGCAATATTATGATGATCATGATATCAATTTGAGCTATTATTTTTATTATGATGATATATCATACAAGCAGAACACATAGACAATCTATTTCAAGATGTTAGTAGAAATTGAGGAAGGCCTTCAATATATTATGACAAATTGATGAGAGTACATGGACAAGAACCACACAGGACTTTCCAGGCATTGATGATGTGTGATCTTCATTGTTGCAAGGATCACCTATGTCAACAAAGTCACATATACTTTTAGGATATCCTTTTCTTAGCGCAGAGGTTCTTAACCCAGGGATTTGTAAATAGATCTTCAGGGGGTCCATTAAAATGGGGGAAAATTAATCTATATTTCCTTATAACTTGAGTTCCTTTATAATACTATGCATTTATTGTAGTTAAATTACTCTCAGAAGAAATATATCTTTTTCAGCAGCATGCCAAAGGGGTTCCTATCTCACACACACACACACACACACACACACACAGAGTTGGGAACTCTTGTTTTAGCGTGAACATAATAAAAGTCTAAGAAGCAACATGGCATAATGTTTAAAGAGTCAGATTTGGAGTCAGGCAAGCCTGGTTTCAAGTTCTGCTCCTGACAAATATCTCTGACTGTTGCTAGCAACTAAACTTCTCAATAACCCAGGCAACTCACCAAGACTCTAAACTATGGAGGCATTGTTGATCTCAAATCATTGGAAGGAGTTTCCCACACTGATGAAATTACAAATTCTGACCAAATTGATAATGTCTGTATAACAACTAATTATCTGAGGGCTAGACTTCCATATCCATGTTTTTTAAACCTCATTTTAATATTTGGTGCATAGCAAAGTCTTTCTTCATTGTAGTGTTACTATGATCAGAAAGGCAGAACAGCGAGCTAAAAAACTGTGAACGTATCGATTATTGCTATTGGTCCTGAACTGTATATATAGCAGACTCTTTGGGGCTCAAGTTGGAGCTACAAATTCTAGGAGAATCTCTCTGGCTGAGATGATTTTCTTTTAATGAAGAAGAGATAGCAAGGTTGGGGCAGTCTTTCTGAGATGGATCACAAAGTTGTGGGAGTTTATATTTTCTGGTGGCTTTTCCTGTGTCCTTTGTGTTCTTAAGGAAGTCATATGTGCCTTAGGTCCTGGGTACCAATATTACTGAAGGGTTTGGTATGGGACAGTGAGGACAGATTACATGAATTACATTCTTCCCTCTCTTATTACTTGTGGGATATTAAGTGAGTTATTTTATTTTCTTTACTCAAGTTTCCTCATCTGAAAAACGAGGGGTTTGAATTAGGTCCCTTCTAATTCTACATCTGCGGCAGCTAAGTGCCACTGTAGATAGAGTGCTGACTCTGGAGTCAGGAAGATTCATCTTCTTGAGTTCATATCTGCCCTCAGACACTTACTAGATTTGTGACCTTGGGCAAGTCACTTAGCCCTGTCTGCCTCACTTTCCTCATCTGTGAAATGATCTGGAGGAGGAAATGGCAAACCCCAAATGGGGTCAGATATGACTCAAATAACTGAACAACAACTCATTTATTTATTTATTATTAAAGCAATTGGGGTTAAGGAACTTGCTCAAGGTTACGCGGCCAGTTATTATTTCTGGGTGTGGTGCTAAGTATCAGAGCCCGGATTTGATCCCAGGTCATCCCAACTCTGGGGCTGGTGCTCTTACTCACTGCGCCACCTGGCCGCCCCTAAGCAATTGGGGTTAAATAACTTGCTCAAAGTTACATGGCCAGGTGTTTCTGGGTGGGTGCTAAGTGTCTGAGCCTGGATTTGATCCCAGGTCATCCCGACTCTGGTGCTGGTGCTCTTACTCTCTGTGGTACCTGGCCGCCCCTCAACAACTCATTTATGATAAGCTTGTTATTATTAAAGTATTTCAGTGGCATCTGCCATGAAATACTGCTCTGGCATAAATTCATGTATCTAAACATACATACAAACATATTGGCCTAGTTACAGAAATACTGACAAACCAGACACATTTGTTAGGGAGCAGCTAACATTTTAGTACTGAATTAGATGATGATTCCTTGAAACTCAGACTATTCACTTCACCTTGAATCACCCCAGGATGGAGACTTGCATCAAAACAAATGTTTTATTTAATTTAAGGTCAAAGCAAGAGTGTCTTACTAAATATTCATGATGAAATAATATAGAAAGACAAAGGCTTTTGAAAAACATATTGCCAATCCAATAAATGTTAGTAATGGAATGTTACTTTCAAAAATTTTATATTTGTATTGCAACTTAAAGTATATAAAGTGTTTTTGTCATAATAACCCTATGAGGGAGTATATTTTTTAGTTGTTTTGTCTTTAATGTGAATCACACATAAGCTTTCAGATGGGCAGATGAGTCAGGTTATGACTCCTCAGTCCAGCATGTTCTCCAAACACTTAGATTCATAATAATGATTAACTCCAGAGACCCACCTGACCCATTCCATCACATTCCACTGGTTTTGTTGATGGGCATTTCTCATTTTGTTGCCTCCATTTGTGTACTTTTATATGATAGCAGTACTAAGTCCTGAGATCATCAGACATGCCCATAATGGTGAGTCCTGGCAGAATTTTGAGCCATATCTTAGCTGAAGGTCCATGGACGCCTAGGAGGTACATTTTTAAGCCTGAGAAACTAAGTGTCTGAGAGGCTAAAGTACTTGCCTGGGTCCAGGTAGCTATGAAGTGCTAGAGCCATAATGGGAGCCCTGCTTCTCCTGACTTAAGTTAAGTACTGTGCTTTTTCCGTTCCATTTCTAAGGTAACACCTTTTAATCAGTGTATGTGGGTGGGGAAAAGAAGAGAGTAAGGAGAATAATACAAAGAAAATATCACATATTCACTAGAATGAGATAAAATGAACTATGCTGTGAAATAAATGCTACTTGAATTGAAAAAAAACTGCAAAAAGAATTACCCTGCCTTTTAAAAATCAGGCTCTCAAAAAGATTTCAAAATATCAAATTGAATCATTCTCAGAGTGAAAGGAAATGGAGACACTGCTATGGATTAATTTTTCACAGTAGGAGACAAAATGATTTCCCCCTACAACTTGAGGAATTATGCAAAACCTTTTACAGATTTATGGCTTATGTCTTTTGATCAATGCTCTGTTTGGCATGTGTATCCTAGGTGATTATTACTGAAGGACATAACAAATAGTTGAATAATTTAGCTATTTTCATTGAAATTATAGGAAATGTAATTAGATTTTTTGATCAGTATCACAGTTCCTCAGTGCCAAAAACATCTGGATTTATGAAATGGATAAGAAATTAGGGAAAAAAATGGGTGTTAGAATACAGTGCCGTGGCTCAGGTCCAAATGATTGCTCATCTTTTTCCAGTGGTCTTCAGGCTGGCATATTCAAAGAATTGATAATGGCACTTGATATTTGTGATCAGGGATTCTTTGGACTACAGTTGGAGAATGATATTGTACTCACTAGATTCATTTCAGGCCTACAGTCAAAGTGACCTGAAGAAATATACCTGTCAAGATTAAGAATCAGGAATTGAGAGAGACTTTCAAAACATTTAGACTGAAATAAAAAAAGGAAGCATGGCAGATCCTACAGAGAAATATTCCTCATTCTCTTTTGAACGTTTCATTTCTTGTGACTATGAATTTATTTGCCAGGTACCACATGCTTCCTTCCAGGAAAGAGAAGCAAAAAGACAGGAAAGAGAATCAATTCCTTATTATGGCTTCTTTGGAAGAAACTTTCTACATCTCAAGAAGGAGAATCCTCTCTTTAAAAATCAATAAAGCCATTACTTGTTACTGAGAAATCCAATTGTCTTACTGAAAGGGAAAAGAAAATTTGCTGAGAATAAATGAAGAAGGCCTCTCATACTTTATTCAGCTCAGAATGACAACCCTACACCATAACCCCTGATGAGTGGCACAACATCTAAAACTCAGTTGTTGCAAGCTCCAGTTGATAACTGTGTTGCACCAACATGCAGTATATCTTCGATACAATTATCTGGGTAAATGTAGGTGGGTCTGGAGAGCATGGCCCTGATTTCTTTCTCTGGAAGCAATCTCTATGTTGTTACCCAAATGTTTCACAATGAAATCTTAATTAAAACTAAGAAAGAAGGGGTGGCTAGGTGGTGCAGTGAATAAAGAGCCGGCCCCAGAGTCAGGAGGACCTGAGTTCAGTTCCAGCCTCAGACACTTAACACCTACACAAAAATACTAGCTGTAACCTTGGGCAAGTGACAACCCCAATTGCCTTACAAAAGGCAAAAAAAAAGAAAAAACTAAGAAAGAAGGCACACGTGATGCCCTTTATGAGTTGGTCCTCCACAGACTATGTACCCTTGGTTTGTCCTTGCTAATTTTAATAAAAGAATAGGGTATATAATGAACCCCATGAGTCATCCTGGCGATTTGTGATAGCAAATAAATCTATGTTATGTTAGGTTTTGTTCTTTTTTAATATGAAAGTAACTTCAACAAGAGGAAGTTTTGCATTGATTTTTCCCACTCTACAATGTGGCATTAAACTTTAGTTTTCAGACATTCCAATAATTAATGGATTCTTGGGAAATTGGGACCTTAGGAAACTTGTTTGCTTACCTTATAGGGTACAGAGCTAAATTTCATTGCTTTTTGTTCCTAATTATTTGCCTCCCATGGCATTCTATCATTTTTTAAAATGTAAGACTTCCATACACCTCAAGCAAAATCCTACTTGTGGTCATTTGAATTTAGAAATAGCAGTTAAAATGATTGAAGTGGACAACCCTTGGGACTTTGTTCTACAGGTCCAGCAAAGCATTAGAAAAAAAAAATTTAAGACTCTTCTCTGAAGGAGAAGGTGAAACTATTGCAGCTATAGAGACATGGGACTAAAAATTCCTTTGGGAATTTCCTAATTTCCATGATCTTTTTTAGAAGTGTTTTTTTTTGTTTTACATTCATTTTTTCTAATCAAATTGAAAATGTTGAAATAAGCACATTCACTTTCAATTATAGGTCCCAAACATTTAATTCAATTTAGAATGGACAAGGTCTCTTTTCTTGCATTTACTTTTCTGCTTGATACACGAGAAAAAATAAGAATAGCTTACAGTTTTTTCTTCAATGAAAGACTGATCACAATTAGTGATTGCTAATATTTACATATAGTGCTTTAAAGTTACTTATCTTCACAAAGATACACAAGAAGGAGGAAGGTGCTATTATTATTCCAATTTTTATACATGAGGAAACTGAGGTAGAAAGAGATGAAGTGACTTACCCAGGGTTACACAGCTAGGAAGTGTCTGACACTGAATTTGAACTCATATGTTCCTGTCTCTAGGTCCTTTCCTCCATTTTCTGCTTGTGTTTATACTTTTAAAACCCTTCATTTGTCCACTGGTTATTGCTCACTCTCACTCATGATGGCTCACCCTTTTTCTTTTTTCTTTTTGGAGGGTCAAGGCAGAGCAATTTGGGGTTAAGTGACTTGCCCAAGGTCACTAAGTGTTAAATGTCTGAGGCTGGATTTGAACTCCGGTCCTCCTCACTTCAGGGCCAGTGCCTTTTTCCCCTGTTGTCATGAATTTCTTTGATGACATGGTTACACCACTTTTACTTTGTAACATAGTAGTTAATTGTCTAACTTTCATATAGACAGTAGTGAGCTGTCTAACTTTTACTACTTTAAAGAAGAAAAAAAGAACACACATGCACACAGAGGAAATTCATACCTCTCTACCTTCCTAGTGTCAGTTTAGGCCACACTTCTCACTTGGTTTTTATAAGAGAAAAAGGACTGGGTTGTCCATGTATAAGGTAGTTCCTGTGATGAACAAACAACAACCTGTGATGTAACTTGAGGGACAGTACATTATATGATTAGAGATGAAAAGATCTAAAAAGGTAATCCCTCATACTACAGAAGAAAAAAAAATGGAGATGTAGATAAATTAAATCCCTTATTCCAAAGGTATCAGACTCACAGTCTGCAAAAATCACAAATGACCCCAAACCAGATTAAAATGTAATTTGGAAATGTTGTCCAAAATAAATAGAAATACAACATAGATAACAGTAATTTGTTGTTTTCCAAGTAAACTTGCAGCCTGCCAGGAAATTATTTGAGTTTGACACTGCTGACCTACACCATCCTGAAATGAGGATCATTCTCTTAGGGAAGACAGTAAAGAGAGGAATCTTGAAAAAAAAATAGCCATACTTATAGCAATTTTCTATCTTTTGTTTGTCTACCCAAGCACCCTATCTCCTTAAGCCTTGTCCTTCCTGGCTCAGTATCAGATTGTTGCAGTGGTCGTAGGTGGCATCATAAATTCAGATGATAGTAGAAGTCATCTGGCTCAATTCCCTCATTTTACAGAGGAGAATAAAATGATCAGATTAAGTGAGTTATGTGAGAGATCTTGAAGAGTGGGAGGCCTAGATGAAAATGGTCTTGGTTGTTAGCAACTGTTAAGATGCATAAGTGCAAAAAGGAGCCAGGAAATTTTGAAACTTCTGATTGGAACTCTTAAGGAATATTTGAAAATGTATATCTTTAGTTTTCTTTATTAAGAAGCTGTCATGACCGGGGGGTGGGGGGTGGCTAGGTGGTGCAGTAAATAGAGCACTGGCCCTGGAGTCAGGAGGACCTGAGTTCAAATGCAGCCTCAGACACTTAGCACAAAAACTAGCCATGTGACCTTGGGCAAGTCACTTAACCCCAATTGCCCTCCAAAAAAAAAGGTAAAAAATTGTCATCTTAAATATTAGCGTAAATAATAAACTATTTTTTTCTCTTTGGTATATTCTTTTTTTCTCTTTTCACTATTAAGTGGAAGAGCCAGTAATCAAAGTCCTAAGACTTCCTAAGGCTCAATTTAAGTTCTTCAGAGGCTAGGAGTTTATGACTTGTCATCATATCATTGGAAGAATATTAGTGTGAATAAATTGGATCTTTATTCAAGAAAGGATCATGGTATCATTCAAAGAAACTTGAAATTTTTCAATAGCCATTGCATCTGATCTGCTAACTGTTTAATTGTTTGCTCAGCTCATTGTCCATTTGGAGTAGCCATTTGGTATATACCTGTCCAGAAGGACATATTCTATAGGTTTTCCATCCAGCTGCATATCAAAATCTGGACAGTAAACATTTTTTTCTGGTGGTATGCTTTTAGATAGAGTGCAGGAATTAGAGTTAGAATGACCTGGGTTCAAATATTATCTTTATTACTTACTAGCTGTGTGACCCTGAGAAAGTCATAACTTCTCAAAGCTATGACTTTTAGCTAGTTATTTTGGATAAACAATTCTATGATGATGGGCTAGTGAAAGAAATATTGCTTTTCAGCTGAATTTGAATTGGATTTTTGTTCCCTATTCTTTATGAGTGACACCAATATTTTCAGAGATGTAAGAACATTGAATTTATTATTTTTATTATTATTATTTTTAGCATACAGACTTTCTTGTCTCTCTCTGGTCTTAGCCATGCATTTTTGATATGTATAAGATCAATTTAACCCTTGGTGAAAGCTCTCTGGTCTCTCCAAGATATTAATTAACTACTTTGATAAACTAACATGTGCTAATATGACACTTGGGCAAAGTTTAGAGTGCCCCTGATGCCAAGTAATGTAGATTTCTATAATCTGGAGACAATGTTTCTGTCTCTCTTGTGGAAATCAGAGAAGAGGTTACCTCAGTGATAAATATTTTAAGTTATTTAGTAAGGGAGGAGAGGGAAACCAGTGATAGGCCATTGGAGAAGACTTAGGGGGCCTCAAAGTATCCCACAAATCACTAGATATGTTTCCCCACCTGGGCTGTTTTGTCATGCTGCATCTGTTCTGTAGTCCTCATTCGAACCCCAGGATTCATTTTGAAACTGCCTGAAGCAATAATTTATAATCTTGTAGGAACCGTGACAGCCAACTGTTTGTTTGATTTTTTTTAACAGACACACGTCTTCTTAAAATTGCTCTGTGGAGTGTGTTTCTTTTTCATTAAAGTTACTAAGACACTTCCAGATTTCAAGGATTTGTGATTCTGTCAATGTAGGGGCTCTCTCTACCAACAAATATCTTAACCCCTATATGCCACAGGCAACAGTCTCCTTGGTTTGCTGAGGCTAAAAATGTTCATCACCTAGTGGCCAATTTTCTACTAATGATCTTCTCCAAACTTTTCAAGACAGCACCACACTCTAAACCTTTTTGCAGGAAATGTCATAGTTCATATTTATACAGTGCAATATTTGAGAATTCAGAAACACCTTTGTATCATTAGAGGACATAAGAGAGTGACTTTAGCAAGAAGTTTGGACTAACAAATTTGAAAGCATATTTTAAAAAAATATACCTTTTAGGGTACTTGGATACACCCCAGAGTTCAGCACTTTAATAGCATAAGACACTGCATGTTTTCATACAAAGAAATTGGAGAATCATCAAAACATCCGGCGTTCTTAACCTTAGGGTCCATGAACTGTGTTTTAAAATATTTTGCTGGGGCAGAGTCAAAATGGCAGAGTAAAAGCAAAGACTTGCTTGAGTTCTCCCCAAGCCCCTACAAATTCCTATAAACAAACTCTAGAGCATCAAAACCCACAAAATGACTGTGAAACAAATTTCCAGCCCAAGACAACCTGGAAGGTCGACAGGAAAGGTATGTTGTACCAGTTGGAGAAAAGAGCTCAGTCCAGTGTGGGTAGCATTATCACAGACTAGGCTGGAGCGGGCCTCGAGACTGAATCACTGACAGCTGTGGTGGTTCCCAGACTTCCCAACCCCAGAATTCCAAAGACAACTTAGATGGTCAGTAGGAAAGACCTGTCAGACCTGGGTAAGAGAGGAGTAAGGTCTGGCCTAGTCCCAGCCCCAGGGCAGCAGTGGCAGTGGCTGCTTCTGGAGCTCTTGGCCCACAGACAGTGGGGGGATCCAGTGGCACTGAGGCAGGATTCTCTTGATATGCTTTTTCTTGGATCTGGGTCACAGTCCTGGGTGATGGTCTTGGGGTGAGGAAGAGCGCAGGGATGAGAAAGAAGAAAAGAGAGAGCAAATAGTATGCTTCAATATGCATTTAGACTTCCTAGATTTGTTTTGGTTTGTTTTGTTTTCTGAATGTGGATAAGATTTTCCATCATGAGTCATTTGGAGTTGACTTAGATCCTTGCATTGTTAAGCAGATAAGTCTATCAAAGTTAGTCATTGCCAAATGTTGCTGTTGATGTTGCTGTTGGATTTTATTTTGTACATTCTAAAATATATTGAGAAGGGGTCCATAGGCTTCACTAGACTTCCAAAGAGCTCTATGACATATACAAAACGTTAAGGACACCTGAAGTAGAACATTTAGAAAAGCAACTTTCTCTCATTTTGATGTCTACGTCAAGCACCATCTGCATATATTCTTTCTAAACTTCCATCTACTCCACCATCACTATCACCCTGTGATGTTAGTTAAGTTCTCTGAGGAAAAACCACATCACAGGTTTGAAAGACAGTTTAGAGATCATTTATAATCATAGGATCATAAATCTTTTAGAGTTGTAAGGGACCTCAGAGAACATCTACTCTAACTTTATCATTTTCCTGAATAGGGAACCGAGGATCAGAGTCAAGTAATGTTATCAAAACTCACTCTTTTTAGTGAGTGGCAGGGTTAGGATTTGAACCTATGTTATCTAATTTTGGATCTTCGTTATACACATTTTCTATTAAGACCCTCTTTATGAAGACAGTGAATCTTACTGTGTTCTCTACCCATTGGATTAATTTGAGCAGAACCTATATTACACCTTTCCATTTCAAAAAACCAACAGTGATCCTATTTATAACTTTTGTCTTAGTTTGTCTGTGAAGGTAAACTAGTCAGACAAATATCTAGAACAATCAGTCCTAATGAGTAGTTTTTCCACTAAAGAATTGGCATCCCTGACAAAATGTTTTTCTTTGATCTTATGATAAAACATATGGCATACTTGTCTTTTCCTCCTCTCCTCTCCCTTCCATTCTCTATCTATTTGGGGATTTTACACAGTAGTGTCTGAGGTTTCCTTCATCTTCAGAGACGATGGACTTACTATCAATAAAGCATATGCTCCTTTCAGCAGTGATGATGGATTTGTTCTAGTCCATCCATCCTCTCTTGCCTAATCCCCTTAGTGACAAATGGCAGGCATTTACAAGATGTATGGCTAGTGAATAGTCTGTGGTCATACAGCATACTAAACCTCAGTGCCCTGCATAAGAAGACAATGTTGGTTTAGTAGAAGGAGGATTGAACTACCTTTGCAGTCAGACGATATGTGTTCACATTTCCCTTTAGGTAATTACTAACTGTTTAACTTTCAGTAATTCCTTTAGCCTGCCTGGGCCTCAGTTTCCTCATCTATAAAATGAAGGTTGGACTAGCTCTCAGTCTATGATTTATAACTCAGTTTTTTTTAATTGAAAGGAGATAAGCAAATTACATTTAATAACAGCTGCATATTGGAAGCAGGTATATTTAGTATTCCTGTCTACCACACTCCCCTGAGAATTAATGATTTTTCTCTTCTTCTGAGAAATACACCCTTTCAGTGATACTCAAATACATTTAAATGCCTTACCAGAGAATATATAAGTGAATATAATGGATAGTTATCAAGATGATTGCAAGGTTCTGCTCCATGGTAAATATAATTAGCATTGTCAAAATCATGTTCTATATTTCAGTGTTTCAATAAGTGTAGTATCCCTTAGCAATGGCTTGGATTGAAGCACTAGGGGAATAAGCAATCTCAGAATAACATTGGAGGTGTTGAAATAATTGCTGTTTTCAATTTATGCATATGGACCATTTTCTTTAATCCAAATTACACTCAACAACAGATTACTGACAGTTATCATGGAATGCAGCATGGTGTAAGATACAGATTACTGACCTTGCAGTCAGGAAGACCTGCACATCCTGTCTCTGACATTTATTAGCTGTCCATGAACATGTCCCTTTAACCTCTCTGAGACTGATACATCTCTGAACACTCTAAGAATCAGACCAGTTACTATTTGCATTGGTAGAGGGAGTTCGCCTACCCATGTCATCTCTGATTCTGAACACACTGAACAGAAGAGGTAGTTCCTATCCTAACATTTTGTCAAATCTCCCATCTTGGGTTAGGGGGAGAAAAAAAAGAAAAGAAATTTACATGATAATTTTATTATATATTTAAAAGGAACAACAAGTTGTACATAATAGATTTGCATTTTCATGTGTAATCATCTTTTTATTATTATACTATGTTATAGAAATGCTTGTTTTATTTCAAAAATTAAAAAAATAAATAAGTAAAAATTAAAAATTAAATAAAACATAGCTATGATCACCTTTCTTCAATTTCACAAATCTGGCTTCCCCTTTTCTAGCAAATAAAGCCCAAATTCCTAACACTCAAAGCCCTCCCAAATCTGGGCACAGTCTGTATTTCTTTTTCCTTATTTACCATCCTTGCCTACATACATTTCATTTTCAGTCAAATAAAGGGGAGAGAATAAGTATTTTCCATAGCATCTACCATATCCCAGGCTATGTACTGTTTGTTTGTTTGTTTGTTTTTTTACAAATATTGTCTTATTTGATTCTCCAAATGTGCCTGTGAGGTACATGTTGTTATTATTCCCATTGAACAACTGGGGAAACGGGGAAACAGAGGTTATATAATTTAACCAGGGTCACACAGCTAATATTTGAGGTATTTGCCTATTGAAATCTTAGCTATTAGTCAAGATTCAGCTCACATGACACCTCCTCCATGAAGTCCTTCTCTCTTTATTCCCTAACTCTTCCTAAGGTAGAAGTTCTCTCTCCCTCCTCTGAATGACCATAGCACTTTGCACCCCTCTTGTGATACTTATCCAATTCTACCATTATAATAGTAATTTATTTTGGCAATTTTTCTATTTTAATTGAGTTATTATAATAGTGTAAAAGGCCATATAGTAGAATGGAAGAAACACCTGATTTAGAGGGCTTGTTTTTGAGTCCTAGTTTCAGAACTTACTGGATTTGTGACCTTGGGCAGTCGGTTTACCTTTCAGAACCTCGTCTTTAAAAAGGGGGTGCTGATAATACACACTCGACCTCATTTTGTAAAAATGAATAAACATTATAGCTATATCAGTTAGTCAGCCAATAATCATTTATTAAAAGCCTGCTGCACCATGGAGAATACGAAGTAAATGACAGAGCCTCTTCTCAAGGACCGCCTATCCTAATGGGGGAGACAACATGAAAACAACTATGTAAACTAGGATATAAGAACTATGTGAATGATCCAGCTTCGTCTATGGTCCCATGAGATTCATATCTTATCCATCTTTCTGTCCTTCATTGTGGCTTTCACATAGTAGGCACTCAACAGGTGCTAGTTGAATAAAAGAATGAATTGAAATTGAATTAAGTGGATGGATGGATAGATGGATGAATGAACCTTGATTAGCCTCTCTTTAGCATGAGCTGCTGCAGCTTCTTAACGTTTACACATTTTTTCTCTAGGATGCCACTTTGCAGTGGTTGATATGAGACACTGTAATCATTCTCAAATCATTTCACATTTCACATGGGTTTATCTCCCCCAACTGTATTGTAAGTTCCTCAGGGATAGGGATTTCTTTTGTTCCATCTATAATTCTTAGTGCAGGACTGTGCACGCATTAGGCATTCAGTGAATGCCTGTTGATTGACTGGTCTGGGCTCCAGTTGACTCAGAATGACCCCCTGGAGGCTAGATAATTCCTAGAAGACATCAGCACCTGGCTCCTGGTGTCAGAAGCTTTTGGGAGCTCAAAGAAGACAGCCTAGCAATCTTGATGCTTTGTAGCCTTATTAATCTTGTCAGCCTTCTAATTCACATGATGAATGTCTGACCACTTCTGATGAAAACAAAACACAGAAGTTGATTCCTTTTTAAAAGGCTAAAATTCTTCTGGGACATCCAGGCAGAGGTGTGTACAGATGCATCCTTGTTAGATCTGGGGGTGTTGGTTCTGTTTTTCTTAGAAATTCTAATTATCCTATGTTCTAAGGCTATTTGAAAGTGAGATTGGCAATCAAAAAGCTACCTAAAGGTACTGTCTAGTTAAACTTTCCAACTGTCCTTTTCAGACTACTCTCAGAAATACCCCCAGTGGCATTTCCTGTGATCTCCAAAAGTTATGTCTTCTTTCTAACTAGTCTTTCACAATAATGTGATCTAGTTGACTTATAGGAATTCTATAGTGACAGCAGAGTATGTGCTCTGGTGCTGTTGTTTAAGAAATCATTTGCGTAACCATATTATTTGCTTGAAGGCACTTGCCAGTATAGATATTTCTGAAATAATCTTTGTGTTGTCCAAATGAAGACACAGAAAATTTGCAGGAAAATAATGAGGATGAATTTTTTCACCTAGAGTTTCTGAGAGGGGAAAGGAAGGGTGAGCACTGTAAGAATACTAATAGCTTGCAATTATATGTGCATTATGGTTACAAAGCACATTGCATATATTACCTCAATTGATCTACACAACCACCTTATGAGATAGGCAGCCTGAACATTATCCTTATTTTTTTTTGGCAGAACAACCTGAGGACTAGAGAAGTTTAGGGGCTTTCTCAAAGTTATACAGCCAGGACTTGCAAAACTTCGTACTTGAACCTACCATATCTTTTGGCTCCAAGCCCAGTGCACTTTTTTTATTACTCCATATGCCTTAAGTATGAAAATGGGCTGACAATCAGGATGGAATGTGATAAAGTAAAGAGGGATGTAAAACTGATCTGGTTAAATTAATCAATGAAACTCATAGCACACAAAAAAATTGAAAAGGTCTCAATTTAGAAATACTGGGTTCTAAACAATCTATTCTGGGTATCAACCCATTAGAAGGAGTACTCTACTTGGAGCCAAGAGATTTAGATTCAGTCCTGACCCTAACATTAACTAGGTTTGTGACAAAAGAAAAGGCTCTGAGCTTCAATTTCCTCGTCTTCAAAATGGGGATATTATAGAACAGATTTAGAGCATGAATAGACCTTGAAGCTGACTCAGTTAGGATGCTTAGCCTGGGATCCATGCACAGACTTCAGGGGGTCTGTTTTAAAAAATATTTTATAGCTATTTCAATATAAATGGTTTCCTGTGTAGTATTATTTATTTTATGCATAATATTATTCAGATAAGGTGTCCATAGGCTGCATCAGAATGCCAAAAGGGTTCATGGCAAGAACTCCCAAAACCTTGATTTAGATCAATCCCCTTATTTTACAGATGAGATAATGAGGCCCAGGAGGGACAAAGCTAGTCCAGAGAAACAAAGCAATTGGCAAAGCCAGTCTTTGAGCCTAGGCTCTTAGACTCCAAATCCAGTGCTGTTTACCCAGACATTCTCAGGGCTGTTATGAGCAAAGCACTTTCTAAACTTCAAGGTGATATATAAATGGGTGGTATCATTATTCCTTGTGCTAGACAGAGAGATGCAAATAGCAAAGGAATCATCCTATGAGGTCCCTGGTGGATTCTTAGCTGAAAGTTAGATGGGGGACTACCATGAATATAAATTGCCTAAAGGTGAATTTCTAGTGGGGATTAAGGTTCATGCATTTGTGTGAATTTTGAGCACTAAACCTGAATAGACTCCTGACTCCATTAGGGCCTCTTGTATTCAGCTGAAGTTATAAGTACATGTCACTGACATGCTTCCTGCTGTTTACCTTATTAGACCACAAGTAAAGATTTTTTCCCCCTAAGAGTGTCCTTTTAGACACATTTATAGGACCTCCCTCTGGTTGCCATTTATTATTACCCACTATCATCACGCTGCCATTTCTTGTTACCCTTTGTTGACATTTTCAATTTAATTAAACAAATATATATTGAGTTGTCTGCTGCATGCAAGGCACTGTCTGTGGGTTGGGAATGCAAAAAATGAGTAAGACAAAGCATTTTAAATAAATTTCTAAATTCACTTTTTTTAAATTAATAAAATTCTTTTTCATCCCAGGTCCTTTCCCCCATTGGAGAAAAAAACGAAAAGAAAAACAAAATGCCCGAAACAAATATGTATAGTTAAATAAAACAAAATCCCCTATAGTTTGTTTCCCCATCCTCACCACATGCCCCTCAAATATGCCTCATTCCTGAATCCATCTGTTCTCTCTCAGGATATCATGCTTGATCACAATTTCCCTGAAATATTGTGCTTAGTCATTGCATTGATTAGAATTCTTAAGACTTTCAGAGATGTTTGTCTTACAATGTTGTTTTAATTGTTCTCCTTGTTCCGTTTGCCCTATTCTGTATCAGTTCATTCAAGTTTTCCTAGGTTTATCTGAAACCTTGACTTTCATAATTTCTTTTAGCAATAATATTACATTGTATTAATATCTCATATCTTGTTCAACCATTCCCCAAACAATGGGAACCCTTTAGTTTTCAGTTCTTTATCACCACAAAAAAAGCTGCTATGAAACAAAGGGCATTAAAGGGCAATATAAATTAGATTATTATCATAATTATTATTATCATTATGACTTTGTATTTTATATTCGCAAAGCTTATAATCTTATAGGAAAATAAGCCAGATGTCAGATGCATAAATAGCTTCAAAGGAAAGAATGAGAAATCAGACTGAGTATACAGGTTAGTGCTACATAGTAAGGGTTGCATGGTAAACTGAAGGGCTTGGACATTATTTTCCAGGTACTTGAGAGGCAGTGAAGGTTTTTATAATAAGGATAATATAATCAGTACTATGCTATAGGAAGATTAATTTTGCAGCCCATATGCAATATTGGAGTGAGAAAATACTAGAATCAGAAACACTAATTAAGAGGCTATGGCAACACTCCACATGGGAAGTATTGATGACTTGAACTAAAGAATTTAATGATAAACTGTAATGAAATGAAATGTACACTGGACCAAGAATGAGATGACTTGGATGCTAATCCTGGTTTTATTATGAACTAATTGTGTTACCTTGGAAAAATCAATTAATCTATCTGAACTTTATTCTTTATCTGTGAAAAAGAGGGAACGAAAAAGAGTTAAGGAGTGACTTGGTAAGGAAATGAAAGAAGTGAATATAACAATCTTTTAAAAAGTATTGGTGAGTTGATTAAAAAAGTTAAGGATCAGTAGAATACTGAGTAAGCTTTCTTAGGGTGGGGAGACAATATTTATGGGAAGAGGGACAGCCAGATAGTAGAGAAAGAAACTTAATATATAAGAAGGAAAGAGTATAACTGATGGAACAGTGTTAAGGGGTATGCAAGGGTACTTTGACCAGGTCAGTGCTGACTTGGAAGCAACATATATTTTCCTCAGAGATAGGAACTGAAGATGACAGAGGAAGGTGAATATAAAAAAGAAGAATTTTGACATAGAGAGGTAGGAAAGTGAAGGGACACATGAAGTGAATTCAGTCTTCTGATGTCATTCTTTGATGATAGCAGGGATTGGAGAATAGATCTAGCAGTGCATAGAGAAAGTTTGAAATAGCCCCTTGGAGGAATTGAAGGGGGATTCACAAATGACTGAATAAAAAGATTGTCAAGCAGCAATAAGGACCTACACACACACACACACACACACACAAACTTATATATAAAAGTCATATTTGTTGTGCCAATCAGAAGTTTAGTGACTTTTTCCAGAAGTTCTCAGCAATTTGCACCATGATGAGAATAGGGTGTTACAGAGATAGGGTCTTAACTGAGTAAGGAATTTTGGAATTCAGAATCCTTCATTACTTAGCCACTTCAATCTATCTTCCATTCATCCACAAAAGTGATTTGTCTAAAGTGAGGGTCCAATCCTGTTACTCAGTAAATTCCAGTGACTCCTTACCACCATCAAGATGAAATATAAAATTCATCATTTGGTTTTTAAAGCCCTTTTATAATCTAACCCCACCCCCCAACTCCTACCTTTTCAGGTATGATGTTACTCAAACAAATTCTCCATCTCTCAGATCCAGGCAATTTCTCTGACTTTCTCACATGTCCAAAACATTTTCCTCCTCATCTGCACCTCCTAGCTTCCCTGTCTTCCTTCAAATTCCAGTTAAATACCATCTTTTTCAGGTAGCATTTCCAAATCCTTCTTAATTCAAGTTCCTCACCTCCTTTAATAATATCCCATTCATTCAGTATATCACTTATTTGTATATATTTCTTTGCTTGTTATTTCTCCCTTTAGACTGTGAACTCATCGAGGTCAAATACTTTCTTCTTCTTTTTCTATTTCCAATGATTTGCACAGTGCTTTTATCATAGTAGGTGCTTAATAAATACTTATTGACTCACTGATTACCAAAGTGGTAAGGATGAAGGTCAAGGAATATGAAGGGTTCTAGAGTGGCAGTAATTGCTATAATTTCTTAGGAAGGGGAGTAAAGAAAGTAGTAGAAATTGCTGATCATAGGATCAAGACTTGGTTGGGAAACAAATCCAGCCAGAATAGAGGACTGCATAAGTTAATGGGGACTAGAAGTCATAAGAATAAAGAGAAGACTGAGGAATGAGGTAGTAGGGATAGCAGTGGAACAAGGAATTATATTCAGAAATGAATTTTGGGGTTCAAAGTGTTGAAGAAGTAACATTACAAAATTGTGGGGTGTTAAGTGGAAATGGAAATAATTGGAGTGGAAATGAAGTTTAGTTACATTGAGAGGTTTAAAGAATGCTTAGGACAGAGTATTAGATATATTATTAATATCCCTGCTAAGTCACAAGTAATGGGGTAAAAAGGAAAATTATGAGGTTAAATTTTGAATTCCTTGATTGTAGAGTATATCATCAAGGTTTATAGATAATGATGATGAGCCTAGGTAGAGACTATTATAATTAGATAACATGAAGATTATTGAAAAATTGTAATAGAACAATAGTCTGGTAACAGCCATCAATAGCAAAGAATTTGCCTACTTTTCTTCATCTTGTACATTGTGGGACAGGCAAGAGAAGAAAGATGACAAGGAATTGAAAGTGTGATATTAAGAGAGTTAGGAGTCAGTTAGTGCCAGAAGAGTAAACAAATATTCAAGAAATAATTTGACCATATGGGGTAGTTAGTTCACAATTCAGTGGTTGAAAAATGACTTGTATAGGGAAAGGTAGGGAGTGAAATGGGAAACGGTGCACTGGATTGGAGTGAGAAGAGTAAAGACACAAGATAATAAAAAAGAACAGATTGTACCTCAGGAAAACAGGATTTTGGAAGTCTGGGTTATCTTAAAGAAATAGAAGGCCTATCAAATTTAGCCAATGAAGAAACATAATACAAATATTTTTATTCTGTTCTGCTGCATATATTTTGAAAACATGAGTTTATTCTAACTTAATTGATACAATAGAGAATATTTTGTTTTTAGGGTCAAGTCTTGGTTGGGAAATAAATCAAGTCAGAATAGAGGATTGCATAAGTTAATAGAGACTGGAAGTCATAAGAATAAAGAGAAGAGGGGGTGGAGCCAAGATGGCAGAGTAGAAACAGGATCTCCCCGCTGCTCCAGCTTCCACCTTCCCCAATCCATGTAAAAAGGGGACTCTAAACAAACTTTGGAGCTGCAGAACCCACAAAGTGAAACAGAGAAGCTAACCTCCCGCTGAGGACAGCAGGGCAGGCTGGGAGGAATCAGCCAGCACAGCGTTCTGGGAGCCAAGTCCAGACCCATGCCGAGGCTTTAGCTCCAGGCTAGGCCTGACCAGCCTCCTGCAGGAGGGACTCCAGATCAGCAGCAGCTGTGGCCATTTCCAGGTTTATCAAAACACAGATGCCAAGTACAAAGTGAGAGGTCAGTGAAGTCTGGACTTTAAGACCAGTAAGTGGGAGTGCATGGCTTTTGCCCCCCAGGGCGAGAAGCTGCTGAGGCCCCAGCACAGCCAGCCAGTGTGACTTGGCAGCTTCAGCTCCTGGCCTGCAGAGTGTAGGGGTACCAAGCAGCAGTCTGAGGGGTAATCCCTCTTGCTTTAACCTGCTTGGATCTGGATTGCAGTCTAGGGTGGAGGTCCTGGGGTGTGTGTCCAGCTTGCCAGAGCGTGTGGAGACCTCAGAGAGGGCACCCATCTAATACCTCTGGCAGCTGAGAAAACCCCATCATTTGGGACGAAAGCTCCCCTGTCTGGTGGCAGAGTCCTACTGTGGCAAAAAGCCCAGGGGTCAAGTGACCGAGGGTGACATGACCAGGCAAAGGAAACAAAGCAGACAGAAGATTCCAACATTACACTCCTATTTTGGGGGCAAAAAGGAGCAAACCATGGAACAGGAGGAAGATAGTGAAGTCAGAATTCCTGCACCAAAAGCTTCAAAGGAAAATATGAGCTGGTTACAGGCCATAGAGGACCTTAAGAAGCAGATAAGAGAAGTGGAGGAAAAATTGGGAAGAGAAATGAGAACAATGCAAGAAAATTATGAAATTAGAGTCAACAGCCTGATTGAGGAAAATAACACTTAAAAAAAAAAACAGACTGACTCAAATGGCAAAAGAGGCTCAAAAAGACAATGAGGAGAAGAATGCCTTAAAAAGCCGAATTTGCCAGATGGAAAAGAGAATCTCAAAAGCTCAATGAGGAGAATCATGGCTTCATAATTATACTGGAGCAAATGGAAGCTAATGACTTCATGAGGAATCAAGATGCTGTTAAACAGATCCAAACAAATGAAAGAATAGAAGGCAATGTGAAATATATCATGGGAAAAACCACTGACCTGGAAAATAGATCCAGGAGAGATAATTTTAAAATTATTGGACTACCTGAAAGTCATGATCAAAGTAAGAACCTAGAAATCATCCTCCAGGAAGTTCTCAAAGAAAACTGCCCTGATGTTTTAGAATCAGAGGGTAAAATAGATGTTCAAAGAATCCACCAATTACCTGCTGAAAAAGATCCCCCCAAAAAAACTCCTAGGAATATTATAGCCAGGTTCTGAAATTCCCAGATTAAGGAGAGAATATTACAAGCATCTAGGAAGAAACAATTTGAATATTGTGGAAACACAATCAGGATAACCCAGGATCTGGCAGCTTCTACACTGAGGGATAGAAGGGCTTGGAATATGATGTTCCAGAGGGCCAAGGAGCTGGGATTAAAACCAAGAGTCACCTACCCAGCAAAACTGAGTATCATGTTTCAGGGGAAAATATGGTCATTCAGTGGAATAGAGGACTTTCAAGCATTCTTTTTTTTTTTTTTTGCTTTTTTTAATTAATTCTTTAATTTATTAATTTGTTTGTTTTCTTTTAATTTACAGGATTCAATTTCACAATTCCTTGAATTTCACATTTTGTCCCCCTCCCTCCCCTCCCCCCCATGGCATCTTATAACCAAGTATAGGATCTGTAGATACTTTCACATTATACAATGGTCAGGTTATAAGGATGGATTGTACCAGCTGGGATGAAAAATGGTATAAAGGACATAAAATCAAATAAGAGAACAAAAAAGATCAGGTATTTTGCTTCCACCTGGATATAAATTTAGTTCTTTCTAGTTCTTTCTCTGGATGCACATTTTTCTCTCCATCATGTGTCTTTTGGGATTGACTTATATCCCTGCATTGTTGAGAAGAGTCCAGTCTATCAAAGTTGGTCATCACACATATGTTGTGTCCGTAATTGTGTACAAATTCCTCCTGGTTCTACTCTTCTCCCTCAGCATCAGTTCTTTTAAGCCTCTCCAGGTAAATATGAAGACCGCCTGCTCCCCATTTCTTATAGTGCAATAATATTCCATAACATGCATAAACCACAACTTGTTCAGCCATTCCCCAATTGATGGACACCCCCTTAATTTCCAATTCTTTGCCACAACAAAACGAGCTGCTATAAACATTTTTGTACATATGGGTCTTTCTCCCATTTCTATGATCTCTTTGGGATATAACCCTAGGAGTGGTATTGCTGGATCAAAGGGTATGAAAGTATTTATAGCCCTTTGGGCATAGTTCCAGATTGCTCTCCAGAAAGGCTGGATCAGTTCACAGCTCACTTTCAAGCATTCTTGCTGAAAAAACCAGAATTGAAAAGAAAATTTGACATTCAGATACAAGAAGCAAAAGAAGCATGAGAAGGTAAACAGGGAAAAGAAATCATAAGGAACTTAACAAAGTTGAACTATTAACATTCCTACATGGGAAAACAATAATTGTAACTTATGAAACTTTTCTCAGTAGTTGAAGGGAATATATATATATATATATATGTATGTATACATGTATGTCTATATATGAGGTTATATGGGCATATGAATACATATGTGAATTTGTGAATATATACTTACAGGTATACATAGATAGAGGGCAAGGACCAATTTAACAGGAAGGGATGATACTTAAAAGGTGAACTTAAGAGTTGAGAGAGGAATATAATGAGAGGAGATGGGGAGAGACAGAATGGGGTAAACTATCTCATACAGAAGAGGCAAGGGGAAATGGTTACAATGGAGGGGAAGAATAGGAAGGCAAAAGGAATGGGTCAACCTTATTTCCATTGAACTTGGCTTGAGGAGGGAATGAAATACACACTAAATAGGGTATCTCATCCTACAGGAGAGTGAGGGGGGGAAAGGGGATGAGAGGGGGGATGATGGAAGGGAGGGCAGGCTGGGGGGAGGGAAGTTGGAAGCACTCTTTGAAAAGAGACAGGATCAAAGTAGAGAATAGAACAAGTGGGAGGTGGGATAGGAGGGAGGGAAATATAGTCAGTCTTTTACAATATATCTACTATGTTATTGTTTTGCATTAGCCACACATGTACATCCTATACTGAACTGCTTATCTTCCCAGTAAGGGTGGGTGACAAGGGAGGAAGGGAATGAATCTGGAATTCAAAGTTTTAAAATCAAATATTCAAATATTTATGTATATATATATATATATGTGTGTGTGTGTGTGTGTGTACTATTATCAATACTATTTTACATGTAATTGGGAAATAAGACATACAGGCACTGGGGCATAGAGATCCACTGGAAAAGTCTAAAGGGATATGGGAGAGAGCAGATTGGAGGAGGGGATATCCTGTGGGACTGCTATTTTGGGGGGGTAGGTAGGGGAAAAATGGGGAGAAATTTGTAACTCAAAATCTGGCAGAAATAAATAATGTAAATCAGAAGTTAATAAAGCATTTGAAAAAAAAATAAAAACATACAAATCAAAAAAATACATAAATAAATTTCAATCTCTATTTCTATATAAAAAAAGAATAAAGAGAAGACTAAGGAGGGAGGTAGTAGGGATAACAGTGGAATAGGGTATTATATTCAGAGAGAATTTCAGGGTTCAAGAACTTGAAGACGTAACACTACAAAATGATGGGATTTCAAAGCTTATATGTGATTTCTTTTGCAGGAGCCAGCAAGAACTCAGAAAGCTGCACCACCTCGTAATAACTCAAAAGCTCCAAACTTCCCGCAAACTTCAGGTCTTTGTCAAGGTAAATGCCCTATTTATTGTATGTTTTCTAGTGCAGTACAAGGTGTGAGCAGAGAAGAGGGAGACCTCAACACCTCCACCAGCTTTTACCAGGGCCTCTGACCCTCTGGTCCCGGAGTTATAGTCAGTTACTTCCCAGTTTGCTTCTGTAGACAGAGGTTCAGGCTGAGCAGCAGTTGGAGGCCACAGAGGTGGCCACTATTTATTGTAGTATTTATGTATTATTAATGATTTAACAGATATTAATCTGGGTTACCATTTTCATTAGGCTTCTGTCCTTTTTTTTAACATGTCACTCATGAAGGTAAGTGTTGTGCCTCTAGCCACATTTCCCCCGTAAGCTCTGTGGTTTTAATTACATAATTTTGTATAGCATGGTACTTTGGGGAACACATATCTTGTTTGTTGCAGAATTGACTGTAACCCTGAAGTTCCCAATAAAATGAAAATATGTCAAAACATTGGTCTGATCTACACGCTTCAACAAAGTTTAATGGGTGGTTGACTTGGCATGGTGATCACTTTATGACTTCTAGTGACAGTAAAAAGGAAAAAAAGGTGATTACAGACATTCTGGAATCCCTCTGTGTGAATTTTCCTACTATAAAACTAATTTGCACAGAAGATATTTAAATTGAATTATTTATTATTGCCATGAACACCCATCACTCACTTTTTCCTTGTTCAGTTGCTGTTTAGTTGTTTTTCCAGTCATGTCCAACTCTTTGCTACTCAATTTGTGGTTTTCTTGGCAAAGATACAGGAATGTTTGCTGTTTATTTTTCTAACTCATTTTATAGATGAGGAAATGGAGGCAAACAGGATTAAATGACTTGCCCAGGGTCATAAAGCTAGTAAATGTCTGATACCAGATTTGAACTCAGGAAGATGAGCCTTCTTGATGCCAGGCCCAACACCATCCACTACACCTAGCTGCCTGACTTTCTCCTTACCAAGTTTGTATCCTTATGACTTCTCAAATAATGACTAAAATTAGCTTTGGTAAGATAGTCACTACACTTTCACTTCTGATGAAATTTGAGGTAAGGGAGCATGGTCACTTTGTAAAGTGTGAGAAGCATGGATCCAATGAGGAAAATGGATACTTCAGACAGCAGGATCTTGTTCATTTTGGCATAGCTTTGCTGGTTTAAGAAAAAAAAGAGTATACACCTTTGCACAGAAGCTAATTCACTGAGAGAGGCTATTAGCAAATGATACTGAAGGTGGGAAGTGATTGGAAGTATACAGCCTCAGCAAGCTTTTCATAGAGTAGAATTCAGGGAGCCTTTCCAAGGGCTATAGAGTTGTCACGGGAGGCTTAGTGGCCAGAAGGTGGTGCTGTGTAAGAAGGGACAAAGAAACTGGGACTAGAAAATGGAAGCCAAAGGGACATTCAGCTATACTAAAAGGGTCAAGGTTAGCAGTTCTTGGTGTGTAAGGAAAAAAAGGGCAAAGACCAGCAGTTTAGACATTTGGTTATGGTGAAAAAAATGTTTTTGAGTCATGATTACTCAAACATGTGAAAGGGGATAAAGAAAATTGAAGCCTTAAAATGATCCTTCTCTCTGATTACTTCTCATACCAGTGGAGAACTCATTTAGAGTGACAGAGACAACTCTGGATTCCCCACATGACTTTTGAAAGGTCACAGTGAAATGCTACTGTTTAATAATGGTGCAGCACAATTACCAGTTATAAGTCAGTATGGGTGTTCTAGGTAAAGGAAAAGATCTCGCTCAACATCCAGTAACTGAGCCTACTTACTTTTTATATGACTTACTACTGATAATTATTGACATTTTTAAAGTGTGTTAAGGTTTACTTTTTCATGACAATCCTGTGAATTGTCTGGTAGGAACATATCATAGCTCTTCCCCCTCATCTCTGTCCTCTCCATTCAAGTTAGGCTAATTTTTTTTTTAAGTATTGAGACTTTCTTTGAGATTGTTGGCTGAGGGGGCTAAAGGTACAGACTGTTGCTATTAATTCCTTAGGGCCTGAGAATCTCCAGGGTCACCCTGATGCTTAAATAGTGGATGATGGCAAGGAAGTTTCACTCAAGTGAATTGACTCTAGGTGTCTTCAATATTTATCCTTCTACTGCCTGTGGCTAAATAAATCCCTTTTTATTAACTGTTGAAAACCTAAGGGATACATTGTTTAGTTATTATATGAAACCTTAACTATCAGGAGACTATTGTGAGTCAGACCCATCCCAGAACAAGCTGGGGGGTATGAAGATTATCATCCCCATTTTACAGATGAATAAACTGGGGCTTAGAAGTGTTGAGATTTGCCCAATGTCAAATGAGTGTCAAAACCAGGATGAGAAATTGAATCTTCCTTATTTCAAGTCTGGTCCTCTTTCCATTCAATCATGAATGTATAAGACAGGGCCTCTGCTCTTGAGGTGTTTAGAATCTAGGTAGGAGACAAAATAACTGTATGTTTAACCTATGGCTATTGTTTGGGTCTTTCTTGTTTTCTTTACATGTGCTTAATTTGTATAACCTGCCAGTGTCTCATATAACTGAACTGAAGAAGAGCTGAACTGTTCTGGTAGCTTCTAGAGATCTAGGATATGATACTTTAACAAAGGATTCCTCACCAAGGAATTGGGAAAGGACTTCCCAACAAGTCAAGAAGGAAGGCAGGAGTAGTATAGAGAGTCCCTATCAAGTTAAATTGTAGAGTCCTAATTCATGCTTCCCTCCCCTAGTGCTTAGCAAACTAGAATTAAGCTCTAGTGGAGTAAAACTCTAAAGAGTTGAGTTCTCCGAGGAACAGTGCTTAGACCATTTTGTGAGAATAATACAAAGATCTTGATCATAGTTGGTGGTGGGGGAATGGAGAGATGGAGGTTTATGGGATGAAAGATGTCTTGGAAAGAAAGAAAGGAAGGAAGAGAAAAAGGAAGGAAGGAAAGATAAAAAGTTAGGAAGGAAGGAGGGAAAGAATAGGGAAGGAAGGAAGAAAATGGCATTATAATGCACAAAATGGTTTACTGAAAAGAGTATTGTCTTTGGAGGCAGAAGATTTTGGTTCAGATTTTAATGCTGTTTCTTGCTACCTGCTTAATGTCAGGCAAACCACTTTGCCTTTCTGAAACTGTTAAATGAGGGGATTGAAATCTAAGAATTCATATTCTCTTGGGTCTCTCTACATATACAGAGTAAAGTTGAACTACAAACAAACAGGATGAGGCCCAATAAAGAAAAATACTTGTTCAAGTATTTCAAAATCATCTCCACATTCGTTCAGGAACAAATGTGATAATATATAAACCATTTTGCAAGCATTAAAGCCCTATATAAATACTAGCTATTATTGTTATTATTTTCTTCAGTGCTAAAGCTGTCAGTTCTTAAGCAAAGAGCTCTAACTACCAGCCAGGAGAGGACTTCTTAGCCTTCTTTTAATTGTGTGGGAACACAGGTTTAAGATAATTGAATTTTAAGGAGGGCTTTGTTTAACAAATGGCTTAGACTTTCATGAAGGTAGCAAGTAATAGGGTTGATATTTGAATCCTGAGCTTCTAGCTCCAAATTGTATGCAGTTTCAAGTACGACATGTTTTCTTTGTTATCCATAGAACTCAGGAGACAATTTAATAACTTGAATAGTTGTGACATTACTCTTTGTATCCTCAGCCCTTAGCATAGTATTTGTTGATCAAAGAGTGAATCAGCAGAGAACAATGAAGTAGAGATCATGGGAGTGAATTAGTAGGTTCCATAAGAGCAATTCAAAGATGATATTTTTATGAGAAGTCTCCTTGCTAAGATTATATGTGTCTTAGGGAAATACGCATTGTGGAATCTTTGGGACTTGAGATTCCTACGAATTACCTATTTCAGAAAATTAAATTATTGCTTATTATTTTTATACCAAAACTTTATTCTCATAAATGTGCTTGAAAATGAAAAAAACTGCTTCTAGGCTTCTGGGTTTTCTAGTGCAGTGATGTCCCCAAGTTTCTAGGTAAGGGTTTGAGCAAAGATTGGTACTCTTCCAAAATTAGAGTCCTTCAAGTCATAGACATGTTTGCCCAAGGTTTACATTTGAAATGAACAATGTACATTTGCATATTGGTATAAGTTGCTAGAATCATAGACTATCATCACTAGAAGGCACTTCAGAGGCCATATAGTACTACCAGTATGTGGTCAAGAAACACTTCTATAAGTGGTCATGAACTATTTTCTTGAAGAATTCATGTGAGGGAAACCAACAGTCTGAAACCAACAGTCTCTCAAAGCAACCCAATTCCACTTTTATACAGGACTGTCAAAAAACTTTTTTACTAAAATTTGCCTCTGAAATTCCCTTCCCCCCCCCAGTATTGCAACATGTACTTTCTTAAGCCAAGCAATAAATAAGAATAAATTCCCTATCCCGTGTGGCAGACATTTAAGTTGAAGAAAAATACCCAGGAAATTCAGTATATCAATATTACGGTTTCCTTTGTAATCCTATATTATTTTATTTTATTCATTTAAAAATTACTGCCAAAATGAACCTTCCATGATATATACCAAAGCATCACATGGTCACTTGGAAAATCTAAAGCTAGAACACTTGATTCTTCTTCAAATCCATAGTTTAGTTGATCTATGTATAGAAGAATAATCTCAGGATTCCTCAGCATCTTGATCACTGTCTTTGGATGTTCTCTAATTTGTCAGTGTCCTTTCACTAATGTGACATGCAGAACTGAATATGGGAATCCAGATGATGTCTGACCAGCGAAGAGTACAACAGCATTATCATCTGTAATAGTAATGGAAATTTGAAGACCTTCCCTGCTTTAAAGATCCTCCCTGACTGGTGGGAGGTGTTTACTAAAGGGTAGAGCAGAGCCCACAGGAAGATGGGAGTCAGAGCATCTACAAGGTGGTAGAGAGAGGATTCACCCAGGGAGACAACTAGGATTTGAGTGTTTGCCCTCTGCTGTGACAGCTAGGCTTGTGAGTTTTGGTTTGTGGGAAGGCTAAAGGATGGTGTGGCTCTGTGCTGCATTGTGGTGTATTAACTTCTATGTTGCTAGGATGGATTCAGTTTCCTGGTGTTGGAATTCAATTTTCTGATTTGGGGATTCTGTTTTCTGGTGTCTGAATAAATGTTTTGTTTCTGCTTATGTATGAAGAGTCTGCTATATTTTGCTATTGAGAACTTTGCTGGCATATTTAAAGTTGCCATCAGTGCTTTGAATATTGCTTTGGTGCCAAATCACCTACACTATTCTGGACATTATGCTAAAGCTTTTTGAAAAAAAAATTTTTTTAGCCATGGTTAAAGTGTAATATTTGAGTTGGCAGGGATTAGTAAGGAGAGCTGTTCAAGTGGGGAATGATATGAGTGAATTAATAGAGGGGATAATTTGTAACCTGTTTCTTGGAGATGTGAAGCAGATTGTCTTGGTAGGTCCATATGTAAGAATCATGAGAAAGCTGATATTGGGAAGGCAAGACAAGGTGGTAGACGTAAATTCTTGAATGGCCAGGGTGAGACATTTGGGTCTGATTTAGTAGCTGACATGGAGCTATGGATCTACTCTTTGTTTTGCTTACTCACTTGTCTTGCCAAATGGCTTTGGTTGTATATGTGAAAAATAAACAGAGGAAGGAGCTGTGAAGCGACCCAGTGGTCCTAACTTCAGCTGTTCTAAATTACTATGTGGTCTTAATCTATTTGAGCCTCAGCATGAGGGATTTTTATTATGTTTTTCCTCTTCCGGTATGATTTTTTTTTGTTTGAGCCAGTTTGACCATATACAGTTACCTTTATTATCACTACATGAAAGGCAGAATGTCATAGTTGATGGAGCAATACACTTGAAGACAGGAAGATCTGGGTTTGCATCCTTCCTCAATCACATTTGACTGTGTGACCCTAGGCAAATCATTTACCCCAGCCTCAGTTTATTCATCTCACAATGCTGTTATGAGGATCCAATCAGATAATGTGTTTAAAACAGTATATAACCTTTAATATATTAGCTATTATTATTCTTAAGACTAAGAAAGGAATACACCATACTTTTACTTCCCAGTTTAGCTGTGGAGAAAACTGTGGTAAACAAGATTGATGATCTATTTTTTCTCCCTGCCACCTGCCATCACTTGATGTTATCTTAGGAAATAATTATATTTTATTGGTTTTGCAGCACTTCAGAGGCTTACCTTTTTTCCCCAACTCTTTTTAATGAATTATTTAAAAATATATATAATGAATTATTAGAAATATATATATATAATTTTAAAAGCCTTCTTAAATAGAAAGACAAGTAATGAAATAAGTGTTTATTAAACATTATTTTCACTTGCAAATGGGTTTATAAATTTAAAAGGAAAATGGCTGTGATAAAAAGATGTGGAAAAGGTGTTGTTTCCAAGCCCAAGCTGCATTAGGAATACATCACAGTCACTAATGCCATTGTATTCAAGATTGGCTTTAGTGGGGATGACAAGGTGGCACAGTGAATAGAGCACTGGCCCTGGAGTCAGGAAGACCTGAGTTCAAATCTGGCCTCAGCCACTTGACACAATTACTAGCCATGTGACTTTGGGCAACTCACTTAACCACAATTGCCCTCCAAAAAAAAGCTTGACTTTAGTGAAGCACTGTATATTAGTAGATATAGAGTCTAAGTTTATTTGTTAATTGTTGGAGGACAGCATTAGAAATGCTATACATGAATGACTACAGATTTATTCATCAAAGCCAGTAGGATGTGAAGGATTTAAAAAAATGTTTTGATTTGAAATCAACACCCCAAATTTTGAAGTTTTCAAAATGAGTCATATTTTTAGACACTGTTGCAAAGTGAAAGAATGGTATTTAATAAACATTCAACAAATATTTCTCAGTATGTGGAGAGCATATTGCCCTTAGAAAATTATTATGCACCTGAGGGATGATCTGTGCTTTCTCAATCCTAATATGAGTGCTTTTAAATGAATACTAGACTATAATGCTATCTTGGAAATGTAGCCATACATATTCACAGTCAACTATATTTTTAACACTTGACTAGTCCTGATGTTAGTGCAGATCATCTGACTACCTGAATTGACAGTCCTGAGTTTGCTCTTTCCATCTTTGTTAAAATGCCTGGACTTTTATACAGGACTGTCAGAAACTTTTTTCAGAAACCTTCTTTAAATGCATTTAGTAATAATACATAGCTTGTTCCATTGAGCTTCTGACTTTCTTCATCAGTTACTTGTGGTCCCAGGGTATCCAATCTGTTGAATCATTTATTGTCTGACAATCTTGCTAAAGGGATCTTCCCTTTTTATGCCACCCCCCCGCCCCCAGAATCTTTTCTCATGAGAGACATCATTACTTGTGCCACAGATGACTTTCTGTTCAGTTTCTCATTGGGCATGCTATAGGTACACAAAGAGGCTATAAGAAAGGGAGTTTTGATCATATGCTATATTTTAATTTGTAAAATGGTGGGAAAAGAGTCTTGTAACAAACAGGGAAGAGGCATCTGTTTGAAGACTGATGAAAGTTACTTCAAATATGTTTTTAATGGAACACATTTTTGATATCCATTACATCCTGTTCGAAAAGGAAATCACACATATTTTTGGAATTAGCTGTAAATATTAGTGGTATTGTCTACAAGAATACTTGTATAAAAGATAATAATCTGCAACTAGAAAATTCCATGAATTAGTAATCAATTCATGGTATAATTCTTCACAGATTATCAATCCTTGACCAAAAGTTCCTTTAGCAAGATTCTGTTAATGAAAAAAAAAAGTTGAAAAACTACAAAATATTTACAAATGACATTCATATTTTAAAAGCACTGGAGAGAGTATTTATAGACATTTGGCGTGGTAGATAGATAGATAGATAGATAGATAGATAGATAGATAGATAGATAGATAGATAGATAGATAGATAGATAGATAGATGATAGCTTTAAAGTCAGGAAGATCTAGGTTTCTAGTCCTGCATCTATATACTGGTTATGTCACCTCGAACAAATCAAATCACTTAATGTTTCAATGCTTTTGACAACTCTCTAAAGTTATTGCAGGAAAGACATTATCTTGCATTGGTAGAGGGAGTTCCTTTATATGGGAGTTTCCTATGCCAATGAAATCACAGGTTCAGTCCTTATCACTTGTCTCTATCCCAATTTGGTACTTCAAATGTTATGTTATTGCATTAGTATTCTTACTATGTTTATTGATAATGATAGCAAAACCCTACATACCTTTGTAAGTGATTCTTTAAGAGTTGCTATTGTCAATACAATTTGTTGTCTTTGGTGACTGACTGATGATTAACCTTTCTGAATTTAGCTAAGATGGACATTAGTCTTTTGTTGTTGTTCAGCCATTCTTTAGTCTTATACTTTTGTTCAATCCTTTGTAATCTGTTTTGAGTTTTTGTTGTTGTTTTGACAAGGCACTGGAGTAGTTTGCCATTTCCTTTTCCAGCTGATTGTATATGAGGAACTGAGGTGAATAGGGAGGGATCAAGCAACTTGCTCAGAGTCATATAGCTAGTAATTGTCTGAGTCTGTATTTGAACTCACATCTTTCTGACTCCAGGCCCAGTGCTTTATCCACTGAGCCATCTAGATGCCAGGTCATTAGAATAAAAATCAGTGTATCTTGAGCATTAGCTATTAGATTTTGATCTTGGAAGCATCTGGCATGTTTGGGGACTCCCATGTATCCAGAGAGGATTTACATAGGATGTATAGGCATGAATAAGTTTTTATCTGTATCATTGGAGAGAATACTCATATAGATGACATTATAGATTTATTGGGGATATTAGAGTATGATCTATTCAGGCTTTGGGACAATAGCTATTTAAGACCCCAGGGATACTTTCATACCATAAATAAGCTACAAAAAGCAAGTCTTAAGTTGCACAAATTAAAAGTAGTGCACAATTAAAAGGTTAAATGGAAAACAGTGTTTTATTTTATTTTATTTTTTTTTGCTGTGCTAATCCAGTACTCAGACAGTGCTGGAACTGTGGTTAAGGGTACTCATGGGGAAAACTGAAAGGAGTCCTGGAAGGAATAACAACTACAAGAAAATGAATATTAACAATATTGACTATATTCATATTTGTGAAATGTCTTAAGGTTTACAAAGCCCTTCTGTAAATCTTCTCAGTGACCTTATGAGCAGAGAACTACTGTTATTATTTGATAGACATAAAAACTACAAACTTCAGTAACTTCTTATTTCTCTTCTGTAGGGGGAAAAATACAACTTCCTCTACAATCTGACTCCAATCTGCCCACTCTCAAGTCATTTTACTCTTTGTGAAGCACTTAGTTATATTGGAGATATGTCATTTTACACCTCTGTGGCTTTTCTACATTTCCCATGTTCGTAATGTACTTTCCTCAGCACTATATTTAAGTTCAAATCCTATATGACAAAGGTTCTTAACCTGCAGTTTGTAAACATAGTTATATACAAAAAAGTGTTAATTCTATTTCAATACAATTGGATTCCTGTGTAATTTTATGTATTTATTTTATTCATTTAAAACCATTATTCTGAGAAAGGGTCCATAGGCTATGAGAGACAACACAACAAAAAAAAAATCAAGAACACTTTTTGAAGCTTTCCCTGACCTTCCCCTCTCCCATTACTATATCATTCTTCACTTTGTATTCTATTGATTTATAGTATTTTATGTATATTCTTCTCCACCTACTGGTCCAATACATGCTTATTGAGAGATTAAAGATTGTATCCTTTTAGAAAATGTTTATATCTTCTGCACTTGTTACAGTGTCTTGGCCATAAGAGGTACATAGGAATTGTTTAAATGAGTGAATGTATGAGAGGTGGAGTAATTTGTATAAGGTCACACTGCTAGGAAAGGGCAAAGGTAGAAATCAAAGCTTTCCAAGGCAGTTCCATTTTAAAAGCTAGAAAGTTTCAAAAACTAGTTACCAGGCAGCCATTGACATGTGTGCCCTTGGCCAAGTCATTGAGTCTCTCTAAACTTCAGTTGCATCGTTTGTGGAATGAGGAGCTTAGATTAGTTTATCTCTTAAGTCTAGCTCCAAAATTCTAACTTGATGACTAAAGTGGTGGTATTTTTTTTTATTACTGTCCATAATACAACCCCTCAAAATAGACATTGATGTGTGTGTTTAAAGTTATAATTTCCAAGAATCACTGAGACCCTGATCACTTTTCCTCCCAGATTTTCTCTTAAAATAGAGACACATTTCTAAGTTAGAATTCTATCTTTCCTCCTCTCTTGACACACTTCAGTTGCCGCCTGTTATATTAAATATTCATAAAATAATAGGATCCCACCTTAGATTGCATCTCCTTTAGAGTAGAAAAACTCTGTTGGAGTGTTGTAGCCCTAACTTCCTATCTATAAAAAGGAAAAATGGGCCTCAATTTATTAATTCACATTCATCGAGTTTATGAATATTATGTCCATTCCAGGGATACCTATGGTTAATTTTTTTTGTACCATTTTATTTTAGAATGTTTGAGAATATGGGGATGAATACGTCATGTTATTTCTCCCATTTCCACTTTTTTTCCCCTAAGAGTTCGCAAAACAAATTGTCTGTTATTTCTCATAAAGTACAAGAACAATTGCTACTATTTTCATATTCTTGGTTTTCTAGACAATGTTTTGCATACACAAATCATCCTCCTCTATGAGAAATTTGTATGCATGTGGGTAACTTTTGCTCTAAATTAACAAATGCAGTTTGAATTCTAACATTCCTAAGCAATACTTCTTGGCTGAATATTGAATACTTACCATAAAATCAATTACACTACAGTGAGAAAGCAACCTTGTTTTCCCCTCTTCTTAATAAGACTATGGTGATGGGTGGTTAAATTTGGCATCATTATGAGGGAACGTAAATGTGTTCTTATTCCCATATCCCATTGGAGAAAAACAAAAAGGTCAACGAATATCAATTCCTTGTGCCATTTGATGAGTCCTTGACTGTGAGTTTGACATTTTCAGAGGCAAACTGACTATTAGGCTATGAGGACAGAATTACTAAATGTTAAGTAATCAAACTCATACTTTGTTTAGGACTTAATGCAAGGCACCTTCCATAACAGGAGTGAACATCTTTTCCAAGCATATGCCTCCTGGTTTTATGTCTTACTTACATTACTAATCAGAGGAGCATTGAACAAAGTTAACTATGTGCTTGCATCTGTCAAGGAATCTTGTAATAATAACTGATATTTATATAGTGCATTAAGGTTTGCAGTGTGCTTTCCTCACTGTATCCTTTTGACAGTAATAAAAAGAAACGGTTTCTTAGAAGTATAACAACTTGTCTGTGGCCACTCAGGTAGTAAATATCTGAGAACCAATTTGAACATGTCTCCTGATTTCAAACCCAAAGTTCTACCCCACTACCAACTGTATTATCTCTCTAACATGTTGTGTTTTTTTAATTTTATCAAAGCTGTGATTTCATAAGCAAAGGTAGAAATTGTCTTTCCTAATGCAGATCAGCAGTGCCTGGTTCTTTGGGAAAGATCTTTGCTGGGAAAGATCATTATTGCCAGCAAGAAACAGGGTGGTAATCACATTGTAATAAGGCATAAGGGGTACAAAGGCAGATGGTGTGGGTGGGAATGGTATGGGATGATGAAGAAAGAGGTAGCATGGAAAAGAGAATGGGGAGGGGGAGAAGCAAAAGTATCACTCACTTCACCATGGATTAGTGTAGGGAGGACTAGGCAGATGTGTTCTATGGAAGAGAGAGTAGGGTGCAGGAGTTTGCAAACCCCATTTTATAGGGTTTTGTAGGGAAACAGACCAACTCCTATCTGTTCTTCCTTGGAGTTAGTTCATTAACATATCCAAATCATCTCAGAGTTATTGGTAAAACTTCAAAGTTGTCATCTCAAAGTTATCAGCACCTTTTTGATGTTATTCTAAGTCTGGGAGCTTTAGAGGTCTAGAATTTTCTGTAATTTACATATCATAGGACCAGAACTGTGATGGCAGCCCCTAGATGGCTTCTCCTTATTCATCACATTTTACCAGGGTATGAATTTTGGTCAACATATGTAGCAATTTGTAAATTATGCTCCTTTGATCTTTGGGACAATTTGTGGGTGATTTCAAACTAGTATATATTTCTCCACATACAATAACCTATCTCTCACCTTTATCCATTTGTATTATCTTCTCATACCTGGAATGGTTTCTCTTCTTCAGTGACTCTTGGATCTCTTAGGTGTCTTTAAGTTGCTGCTGAAAGGTTGCCTCCTATAAGGGGACGTTTCTGGTCTTCCCAGTTGTTAAACTTGCCCCATCTTGTAATTAACTTTGTATTTATGTCTTATATGCTTTGCATTTACTTATCTCTACATGCTGCATTCCCCCTCCTAGTACTACTTTTGTATCCTCAGTGCCTAGTGCATTATGCAGTAATTATGCACAAAGTAGTGCACAATTATTTTCTAAATTGAATAAAATCAGGAAGACTCAGTCACTTAGAAATTATATCACTCTATGCTTTCAATCAATGTTTTGTGCCACCTTCTATTAATCTTCAAAATAGGTGTAATAAAAGCGCCTACTTCACAGGCTCTGAAATTCCAAATGAGATGATGTAGGTAAAGCACTTTTCAAACCTTAGGTTGTTACATAAATGTCAGCTGTCATTATGACAGTCTTCAACAGCTTGCCTGAATATTCCCTTTCCATGTTTTCATCAAAGATACCCTTAGTGCATGCACCTTCTTTAAAATATTTTCTTGAGGTGAGAAAGTAAACATATGGATTCTTAGTTGTTGATGTCTTCAAATTCACTTTTTTGGAGAGGAGGGTGAGTAATAAGAGAACTATCTTTGATCTTTTTATTCTTTTAGAATCTACTCTTCTTTGAGATATCATGAAAATCTATCCTTAGGTGCCTTTAAAATTATGATACCTCCAGCACAGATTTCTTTTCTATCTATATTGTCAGGTCCAACTATCCCTTTCAAATTCATTTTCTTCCTCAGGCACATTGCTACTTCCTCACAAGTAAATCTTTGCTTTGAATTATATAATTTACAAGTGTTTAATCCACTAACTCATCCATGACAATAGATTACAATAAAATTGTCAGCAGATTTGTTTCATTTTACATCCATTTGTTGTCCTCTCTGTTTCACCTCTACATTCTCTTGGAATAACTTGGCTTCTCAGGATCATAAAGGTATTGGCTCTTTGAATCATAATCTCAAATCAGGATTTCTTTAACTCTCTGATAGCTCCTTATTAAATAGTATGATGGTGCAATATTTTACCACCTCGAAAAAGACATTGTTCCTCATACTTTTTAGCTGACATTTATTTACTGTGGATGCTTTGGTTTCCTACAGGAATATTATCAATAGTCATAATAATAATTTCTTTCAAAATTTCTCAAGTGCTTTTTGCTGTTTTGAAGTGGTAGTTCTTTTGGTTGTAATGGTGGGCAGATAGTGAAAGCATTTATATATCCAGTAGCTGAATAGTGCTGAGAAGATTCAGAGTGGTCCCTTTGTTCCCATATGTGGGAAAGAAGAAAAACCTGGGGTGCATGATATGGATGGAAACTAAGAGTGGTAATTTCTAGGAGAGAGAACCATGGGGACTGGTAGGAGATTCAGATTAAAGAGATAATATATTAAAGAAATCATCTGAAAAGACACACACCCATTACTAGCTGAATGTCAGAAATTTTCTCTCCAGGCCTGAGATATGATTTATGTAGATGCAGATAAAGAGAGATTAGATGAAGAATAAGATCCCCGCGTGGGGGCAGAACTATGATTGCAGTACTATTTTGTCATTGTTGTTAGGTTTTCAGTCTTGTCTGATTCTCTGTCATTCCATTTGGGGTTTTCTTGGCAAAGATACTGGAGTGATTTGCCATTTCCTTCTCCTGTTCATTTTACAGATGAGGAAACTGAGGCAAACAGGGTAAAGAGACTTGACCAGGGTTACACAGCTAGTAAGTATCTGAGGTCAGATTTGAACTTAGGTCCTCATAACTCCAGGGCTTCTGTACCACTTAGCTGCCTTTACATTACTATTGGGAGGTCTTCAAAGATTATACTTGATCTGTGTGAACTCAGCACTATGATGGCAGATGAATGAAGGTGATATTTGGTTATGATAGGTATTTGATTCACTTATCACAACAACATATTAAAGGGAATTTAACCATTTTTGAGACTACCATATTCCTCCTTGTGATATTAGAATGGGACTGGTTAGGAATATTCCATAATAGTGGAAGAAATCTTGGGGAAGGCTATGTTAGGGGGACTAGATTAGGCAGCGAAAGGTTAGTATTGAGGTCATCTGATGTAGTGAAAAATGAGAAACAGTAAGACAGACTATATAGAGAGAGCTAGGGTCAAAGAGCAGATTTTCAGACATAGTGTCAGGAAAGGATCACATTCCTGAGAGCGTCTCCATATATCATATAGAATAACAAAGTTATTGGGCTGCAAGGTAGTATGAAAAAGTCAATAATCTAAGACCAAGTAAATGTGAGTAAGACTGGATGATGGCAGGTTTAGTGAAAGAGTTTGAACTTGAGCAAAGCATTCCCATGCTTTGACATTTTCAGTAATGAGTTCCCTTTGACTTTTTTTAACTGTGTTGTATGCTGGTAGCATATCCCCATGATCATTGAGAGAAGCTATCACTGTGGAGCAGCTCTTACCTCCACCACTAGCTGAATGTGAGACAACTTTGTCAGGATGGCAGTGGGCAGAAAGTTTCCAACATTTCCACTTAATGTTTCTTCCACTATGACATGTTACAATAGAAGAACCATCAGACTTGCAGGCAGAGTTATGTGACTCTGGGCAGGTTATTCCAACTCTCTCAACCTCAGATGTAAAATTGACTTACTGATACTTGTATTCTTGATTTCACCAAATTGTTGGATAATGGTTGTTTCTAAACCCAGAGAACAGTGCTTTGACTCAATCAATAAGTATTTATAGTGTCATCATCCTAAGCACTGCAAGACTACAAAAATGCAAAAACCTGGTCTAGGCCTTCAAGGTGTTCACATTTTAATCTGGGAGACAGCATGCAAATGATATGTGCATATATACAAGAAATATACAGTAGAAATAAAAGGTAATCTCAGAGGGAGACACTGAATGGGGTGTGGAGAGGAGGGCAAAGGGGGATAAGGAAGGGCTGGATTTAAAATGAGCCTCGGAGGAGGCCAGGGAAGCCATGAAGTAGGAATGAGGAGGGAGAGCATTCCAATTTGGGGCAAGAGCCAGAAGAAATTGGGAGGACGAAATGGCACATTCAACCAAGAAACTTTAAGAAGGCCAGGGTTGGACTGGAGGGTGTATGCAGAGGAGTAAAGTGAAAGAAGACTGGAAAGGTACAAAGAGTCCAGATCATGAAGTCCTTTAAAAGCCAAATACAGGGTTTCAGATTTTGTCCTGGAGGTAATAGGGAGCCATTGGGTTTTATTAAGCAGGGGAATAACATGGTCAGATTTTCCCTTTAGGAAGATCACTTTGATAGCTGAATGAAAGAGGGACTTGTAGTGGGGAGAGAATTGAGGCAGGGAGGCTAACAAGAAGGCTGTTTATAGGTCTAGGCATGAGGTGATGAGGGCCTGGACTAGGGTGAGGTGTGTGTGTGTGTGTGTGTGTGTGTGTGTATGTAAAGAAGGGTACATATAGTAGAGATATCATAATGGTAAAAAACGACACAATTGATTATTGGGGGCAGTAAGTACAATGTAGGAGTCTGGCATGATGCTGATATCACCTACAGAAATGCAATCTATTAACAAATAACTTACATAATGACTAAATGCTTATTATATACAATGAAATAATTTTTTCTAGTGTCAGGGTTGCCCCCCCATGACACTCTGATGTCCCATCTTCCCCCCTCAAACTCTGCTTCCCCCCTCCCACCTGCAAGAGATGATGAGACATGCCCAAGCATCCTCTATCTTGGAAAACAAAACAAAACCTGATTTGATACTTCCATCTCTGATATCTCTTCTCTCCATTGTAGCTAAACTCCTCAAAAAGGCTATCTACAACAGGTGTGTCTCTCCTTTCTCTCCTCTCACTCACTTTTTAACGCCTCACAAACTGACTTCTGACCTTATTATTCCACTGAAACTGTTCTCTCCGAAGTTACTAATGAGTTTAGTTCCAAATCTAATTACATTTTCGCAGTCTTCATTCTCCTTGACCTTTCTGCAGCCTTTGACACTGTTGATCAATTTTTCCTCCTTGATACTTGCTTCTCTCTAGGTTTTCTGTTTTTTGTCCTGCCTATTTAACCACTTCTTCTATGGGTACTTTGCTGGATCCTCCTTCAGATAATGCCTTCTACTTATAGGTGTCCCTCAGGATTCTGTCCTGGGCCCTCTTCTCTTCTGTCTTTAAACTACTTCACCTGGTGATCTCATCAGCATCCATGAATTAATTATCATCTCTGTGCTAATAACTCTTTCCACCCTTCCCCCCAAACTCTACATTTCTTGCCCCAGTCTCTCTGCTGACTTCCAGTTTTGAGTCTTCAACTGCCTTTCTGTAAAGCTAAGCACGAGCAGCTTTCCAGAGGACTGCTGCTATGAACAGCTTTCAAGGTTCTGATTACACAGTATAGCTATCTCTCTATTCAATAACAAATCAGAGCAAAACATTCACAGAAAATCAAGGTACAGCATTCACCATGTCACAACTCAACAACTTATCACTAAAATGGCCTCATAGTTTTCACCAGAGTGATCACAAGTTTTCAACAAAGTACAGTCATTTAGTAACTCATACATTCAATCATCCTTAAGGAGGCTTGTCTCCTTAAGGGACACAAAATACAAAAGTCAAAGGCCTCCACCAGGGGGTGCAATTAAATTACAATTTCATCAGTCACTTCTCAGTACCCTCTTAAGGGGTAGTGGAAAGTACAAAAGCCATCCACCCCTAGGTCACAAGTAAATCACAATTTCATCAGTCACTACTTAGTACCCTATTTCATCAGTCACTACTCAGATAATTTCATCAGTCACTACTCAGTTTTCAAGGAAAGGTCTTTTCATCTTGACTTGAGGCAGGTAGCTCCTACCTGAATATACCAAACTGTCACCTGGGTTCAAAGGCAGACAGCTCCCAGTTACTTGTCCATCTCTCTGTGCAGTTCCTGTTCCACACTGGAGCTCATATTGTCCGGTCCATCTCAAATCTTTCAGTCTCTGTTCCTGGGGAGACAAGGCTTAACAAAGTCACCATAACAATCATGCACATTAACAAAGCCACAACAACATTTGTACAAGATACCGGCACCATAGTCATGCTTCCTCAGTCTTTTGTAGCTCCAGTTGGCACTTGGAAGTCTTGCCACCATGAGTTTGAGTTCTGTGTCAGTTCTCAATTCTCATTTCTCTTCTCAGTTCTTCTCAATTCTCAGTTCAATCAAGCAGTAGCAGCCTGGCAGCAGCTGCTCTGCCTCCACAATGCTTACCCCAGAAAATTCTGTCTGTCCAGCTTGTGCTCTTCCTTATATAGGTATTAGCTCCTCCTTTTTCAGCCCCTTCCTGTTACATCAGTAACAGGGGTTCATACCTCCTGTTTCTTTACAGAAGCTTAATTTGAAACTACATGCTAAGTACCTGTCAGCTTGGCAATACAAAGGGATCTTCAAATTTCATTATTACACTTTCCAACATCTCAAACTGGATGTCCAATAGACATCATAAATTCATCATGTATAAAATAGAACTCATAATCTTTTCCACTAAAAATCCTCCCCACTGCCTACCTTCCCTCTTACTGTAGAGACAACACCATTCTACCAGTCCCTCAGGTTCACAACGTAGGAGTCATCCTGAATTGTCACTGTCTCTTACCTCTGATATCTAACTTGTGCCAATACTTTATTTCACCTTTGCAACATCTCTCAAATACTCCCCCTCCTCTCATCTGACACCACCACCTCTAGTGTAAGCCCATCTCACATCATGATTATTACAATAATCTAATGGTGGATCTGCCTTCCTTGAGTTTCTCTCTACTCTAGTCCCTCTCCATTCAGCCACCAAAGTGATTTTCCTAAAGCACAGGTCCAACCATCTCACTTCTCTACTTAATAAACTCAAGTGGCTCCCTATCACTTTTAGGAGCAAATACAAAATGCTCTATTTGGCATTCAAAGCTTTTCATAGCCTAGCCCCTTCCTATCTTTCCAGTTTTCTTGAATTTTACTCCCCATCACTTACTCTTTGATTTAATGACTCTGCTTCTTGGCTGTTCAGGAACAAGACACTTGGCTCCAGACATTTTCTCTGATAATACCCCCATGCATGAAAAGCTCTTTCTTCCTCTGCTCTCTGAATACTGAGCTCTGGCTTCCTTTAAGTCCCAATTAAATCCCACCTTACAGGAAACCTTTCATAAACTCCCATAATTCCAGTGATTTTCCTCTTTTAAATTTTTTCCTATTCATTCTGTATATAGTTTGCTTTGTATATATTTGTTTGCATGTTGTCTCCCTCATTAGATCATAAACTCCTTGAAGGCAAGGACTGTCATTTACCTCTTTTGTATCCCTAGTGCTTAGCACAGTGCCTAGCATATGATAGATGCTTTATTAATGTTTATTGATGAGAATCATTAAATGTAACTATAAAATAGGAAACTGCTGTCTTTCCATTAAATGTTGTCTAGTAATCTAAGAGCATTTTTTTGAAATACCTAATTAACAACCAGAGAGTAACTATTGATATTGCTTTCACAAGCCATATCAATCAGATAAATTTATCAGGAAAACAACTTGTTTATGCCCTTATTTCTGTGTCTGTACACTTTTTGAGGAGAGACAGGGAGGGTTCAAAGAAGTTGATGTTAAGGAATGGGGAGAAAAAAGGTAAATTTCTTAAATTGACTGGTTGAAAATGTTCCTATCTGTAGAAGACCATATTATCTTTAACTCTAAAATATCATTGAATATATGTATGTGCACACACAAATATGAATATCATTAGATACATATGTAAAAAGGCCTGTGATTTTCTGCTACTTGCTCCACTGAAGCAAGTTACAAACCCTTCTACAATTTACAGTTTTAGACAGCTGCCTGTAATTCATAGAGATTAAATAATTCACCTACCTCGTAAAAGACAAAGGTAGGATTTGAATCCAGATCTTCCTGACACTAAGTATAATACTCTGTTTTTGTGATGACAAATAGTAACTAGAAATATCTCAATTTATAGCACAACTATAATGTTCTAATTGGTAGTTCTTTTTTGAAACTATTTTTACATTTAATTACATGTCCTAATTTTCCTTTTTTTTTGTAAAGAATTTCACTTGTTATTTTCAGATAGGAATACTGTAACTCAAAACAATGCCTAGATTCAAGTCTTGTGGAATTCACAGTCACCATTTGATGATTAGAGGGAGAGGGAAATGAAAATAGGGGAAGTAAGAAGGAAATAAGCACTTATTAAGAAGAAATGAAAATAGGGGGAAGAAGGAAATAAGCACTTAATAAGAACCTACTAAGGAATATTTGCATATATTATTTCATTTGAGCCTCACTACAACCCTATGGGGGTGCATTCTCTACCCTATTTTATATATAAACTGAGGCAAAGAGATTAAGTGACAATTTCAACTTCACACAGCTGGTAAGTGTCTTAGACTGGAATTAAACTTAGGTCTTTCTGACTCCAAGCCCACAGTGCCACTTAACTCCCTTAGTATGTGTATATTGCTATTTTTCTATATATGCCTGCAGTAATTATTCTGTGGATATGTCTAAAAGCCCCATTAGTGGAAGAATCATGTATGTACCAGGATATTCTATAAATATCCAATGCAAGCAAAACAAAATTAAATGCTATTGCAGCCAATTGATGAGAACAGTTTGGTTCAGTGAAAAAAGCATTGGATTTGAAATTAAAGGACATTGAGTCATATCCTAGATCTGCTCCTTATATGAAATGAGATATGTAGCTTTCTCTCTCTGGCTTTCTGTGGTTCCTTCCACTCTATGTTGTTTGGTTTGAATTTACAAATGTACAATTACTAATGGTGTGCATGCACTAAAGCCTTACTTAACTCTATCATCATGGCATGTAAATAACCCAGGATTATTGAAAGTCGTTTTAGCAGGACACAATCTTTGTCATGTCTCACTGAGGATGGAAAGCCTTTGGTTCTAGACTACATGTGAATGGCCTCAGAAAATATAAAACTTTATGTGAAAAAAAACTCCATCAGTTCAGTTGCAGAGCAGTGAACTCTTTGGACTCTGTAATACTCAAAAGCCTATTTTTTTTCATTCATTCATCCAACAATTTTTAAGCACTTGCTGTGTACAGTATACTGTGCTAAGAGAAGCTTTAATTTTAGATAAGACAGAGTCCTTGACTCTTTGTAGCTTCTCTTGTATGGAGCTAAAATACATAGGTTAGTGAAGACTGAATTGCCACACAGCCATGCTGTAATGCCAAGCAAAGGCAACTTCCCAAGGTTCAAAATACCAGCATAGGTGCTCTCCATTTTATTCAGTGACAAATTAAGAACAGATAGAATCAAAATTTAACATCATTCAAAATACAGCATTTACCAAGTGTGATTCAATAATCTCCAAGTACTACACCCAAGTGTGATTTAATCAACCACTACCCCACCCCTGGACATTACATTCATTTAATCAATCACAAAGTCACTCTTCTAAATACTACTCCACCCCTAGGCTGTACCTTCATTTAGTCCATCACAAAGCCCCTCTTCTCAAATGGAACTTAGTTTCCAATTATAAGTAAAGTACATTCATTTGTTCAATTACAGAGCACAAAAAGGTCAAAAGTTCCCCACCTTTGGATCACAATTTAATCTATCCTAGAGTTACAGCAAGCTTAAGCACAGCATTTAATACCAAAATGGAGGTCTTTTCTTCATCTTGACAAGAGGCAAGTTCTCAGCAATCTTTGCTCCTGGGGAGAAAAAGCTTAGCAATGCCACAAGATACATTGCCAGTCTCTTCATTAATTCATTCTCTGTCTGCAGAACAGTCCCAGGACCCCTGAAAACATTAGCAAAACCCTCTTCCAGGATTTCTGTAAACATACAACGAGAAAATCCTTCTTCAGGGCTTCTGAACCAACAGCAAGGTTTCAGGACCACTGCAACAACAGCACTGTCCTTCACCAGTGGACAGAATTCACTCTCTGTCTGCAGAACAGTCTCAGGAGTTCTAAACCAACAGCTAGGTTCTAGAACTTCTGCAACAACAGCACTGGCCTTCACCAGTGGAAAGAATTCACTCTTTGTCTGCAGAACAGTCTCAGTAGCTCTGAACCAACAGCAAGGTTCCAAGTCTTCTGCAACAACAGGACTGTCTTTCACCAGTGGACAAATCTGGCAAAACAACATCAAAACAGACAAAGTACCAGCATAACAGCCATGTCTCCTCAGTCCTTGGAAGCTCTGGGTGGCAGCTTTCAAAAGTCCTGGGCAATTCAAAGTGGCCTTCAGCAATCCTCTCAGTCTCTCTCTGCCTCCAAGGTGCTGCTTCCAAAAAGTTCTTCTGGCTCTCTCTTTTCTTGTGTCTCTCTAAATTTACATCATCAGCTCCTCCCAGTTCAGCACTCTCTTTTTACGTCAACAAGTCCATCCCACAAGTGGGATTCACAAGCTCTGTGTTTTAACACAATCAAACCAAAAACCAAGCCAATACAGGGGGATCTTTAAATTACATTACTATTACACATGCCTACTTATCCTATGTGACCTCATCCATGCTGAAGACCATTTCTTAAAATCTAGAAAGGTTGAGAGTACCATTTATACCAAGAAATAAATAAATCTAAAGATGAATTCTTGGCATACCATAGTATTCATAGTTCTATTTCTCCTACTTACTATGCCTCAGAAGGAAACCAATTATTCCAAGAGGGCTTTACACTAAGTTTTATTACAGCTGTCAAAATGTCATAGAAGTCATAGATTTATCCCATTCACAAAAGTGATGATAAAGATGAAAGCCAGTTTCATGGTAGAGCAAGCACATTAGCATAAAATTTAGAGAATATCATCTGCTAAATAGGTAAGTTTGGTGTCATGGATAGAGCACTAAAATTAAGAATAAGATATCCCAGGTTCTAGTCTGGGTTTCACAACTTACTAGCTGTGTAATAATAAGTATGTCCCTTGATGACCTCTCTGTTAATATGTCCTTTCTTTAAAATGTATCATTTAGATTAAATGATCCTTAAGTTTGTTCTTTCTGGCTCTATAATTCTTTGAAATGTTGGGAGTGAATTTCGGATAAAGAAAGAAATTATTTAGATAGCACATAGTCTTTCCAATGAAAGTGTGTTCCAATAAAACATAACTTTTTAAAAAAAATAGATGTGCAGAAGAGGATTGTAGTGTTATAGAATGTAAATTCTTTGAGGATAGGTACTGCCTCATTTTTGTTTTTGCATCCCCAGGACTGAACACCAAGAAATTTTTCAAATAATGGGTGCTCATTAAATGTTTGTTGAATTGAATTGGGTTACATAAGTCAATTTGTTCACATCAAAATATTATTGCTTTTATTTATATTTTCCTTTTGAAGGTGTAGCTTTATGAATAGAATAGAGATTAGAACCATATAAAATTGAGCCCCTGGAATTCATACTGTTCTTATTGAAAATGGGGATTCTGGACATAATTTCTGACCTTTTTGTTGTGAGTAAAAGAAATAGAAGTGTTCTGAACTGAGGAGGGGGAAAAAATCTTCCCCTGTGTTCAGCCAGATTTACCTATATCCAGTCCCAAGTAATTGTTTTTTCTAGTATAATAATCATATTCCAGACATCACAGATATATAGCATTGCTAATATCTGCATCTGAAAAATATCTTAGACATTTCATAGAATAGTCATATCTATAACCTTTTATCTTCCCAATAGAATCTGGTGGGTGATGTAAATGATGCAGACTTTTTTATCCTCTTTTGTCTGATTGCTCCTTCACAATCTCCTTTGATATATCATCAGCCATCTGCTGTCCCCAAAGTGTGGATGCTCCCCCAGGATCTGACCTGGGCCTTCTTATGTTTTCTCTCTATATTGTCTGTTGGTGATCTCATCTGTTCTAAAAGGTTCAATTATTATCTCTATGCAGATGACTCTTAAACCTATACATTCAGCACTAATCTCTCCCCTGATTTTAGCCATGCATTGACAACTGCCTGCTGAACATCTAAAATTGAAAATGTCAAAATGCACATGCTGGCATATTGGAAAAAAAAACACTAGCTTTGGAGTAAGGGGCAAAATAAGTTTAAATTTTACCTTTGATATTTGCTAGTTATATAACCTTATAATCTCTGCGAGCCTCAGTTTCCACACCATTAATATCTCTCAGCTATTAAATCTAATGCCTTTTTTTCAATGCCCATGTTCTTCCTATTTTTTGCAACCTTTGACACCTGTAACCAGCCTCTCTTCATAGATTGTCTTTCCTCCCTGGTTTTCCATGATATTGTACATTTCTGGTTTTCTTTCTCATTCTTTAGTCTCAGTCTTTGCTGATTCACTATATAGAATATGCACATGGACATACATATGTATGCCTATGTGCATATACACAATACAACACACATGCATGTGTACACATATGTATGCATATACATATGAACATGTGTGTATGTGTATATGTATATATGTCCTGTCTCTGAAGCATTGATTTTCCCCAGTGCTGATTTGAACCTTCTATCTCTAAAGTCTCTTATGTGGTTATGCCATCAATTCCCAAGGGTTCAGTCATCATCCCTATTCAGTTGAATCCAACAAATATTTATTAAAGACATATTGTGTGTAAGGCACTGTGCTAGGCACTAGAGATACACAGATAAAGATGAAACAGTGCCTTCCCTTAAGGAGACTGCATTTTATTTTAGTTTTAGTTTCAATATTCATTTCCACAAGATTTTGAGTTACATATTTTCTCTCTGTCTCTCCATCTCTTCCCTACTCACCAAGATAGCGAGCCTACTGAATACCCCTTCTCCCAATCTGTTCTCTCTTATATCCTCCCCCATACCGCCCCCTAACTTTCCAGTAGAGCAAGATGGATTTCTGTACCCCAGTGACTGTATATCTTATTTACCAGTGGCATGTAAAATTTTTTTTTAACATTTATTTTTAAATTTTTGTTTTCCAGATTCTTTCACTTCTTCCCTTCTCACCCTACCCCCACTGGCAAGACAAGTAGTTCAATATAGGTTGTACATGTGTACAACACGCAAAACATTTCCATAGTAGTTATATTGTGAAAGACTGTATTTCCCTCCATTCTATCCCATCACCCTCACTTATTCTATTTTCTCCTTTGACCCTGTCCCTTTTCAAAACTGTGTGCTTCTAACTACCCTTTCCCCCAATCTGCCATCACTTCTATCATCCCCCCTCTTATCCCTACTTTCCTGTAGGGTAAGATACCCAATTGAGTGTGTATGTTATTCCCTGTAAGCCAAATTCAGTGAGAGTAAGGTTGACCCATTCTCTTTCACCTGCCTGTTCTTCCCCTCCATTGTAACAGTTTTCTTTTGCCTCTTTTATATGAGATAATTTACCCTATTCTATCTCTCCCTTTCTCCTCTCATTATATTCCTCTCTCACCTCTTAATTTTACTTTTTAGGTATCATCACTTCCTATTCAGTTGATCCTGTGCCCTCTATGTATACATGTACACACACATAAACACACTCACATATATATTTATGTACCCATATATCCTCCTATATATACATATATGTATGTGTACGTACACACACACACACACACACACACACACATATATTCCCTTTAACTATCCCCTCTTGGAAAAGGCTCATGAGGTACAATTGTTATTTATCCGTGTAGGAATTTAAATAGTTCAACTTTAGTAAGTTCCTTATGATTTCTTTTTTCTGTTTACCTTCTTATTCTTCTCTTGCTTCTTGTATTTGGAAGTCAAATTTTCTGTTCATCTCTGGTTTTTTCATCAAGAATCCTTGAAAGTCCTCTATTTCATTGAATGACCATATATTCCCCTGAAGCATCATACTCAGTTTTCCTGGGCAGGTGATTCTTGGTTTTAATCCTAGCTCCTTTGACTTCTGAAATATCATATTCCAAGTCCTTCAGTACTTTAATGTAGAAGCTGCTATATCTTGTGTTAGCCTGATTTTGTTTCCACAATATTTAAATTGTTTCTTCCTGACAGCTTGTAATATTTTCTCCTTGACCTGAGAGCTCTGGAATCTGGCTGTGATCTTCCTAGGAGTTTTCTTTTTGGGATCTTTTTCAAGAGACGATCAGTGAATTCTTTCAAATTCTATTTTGCCCTCTCATTCTAGAATTTTCCTTGAAGTGATTTTCCTTGAGAATTTCTTGAATGATGATTTCTGGGCTCTTTTTTTTTGATCGTGGCTTTCAGGTTGTCCCAAAATTTTTAAATGATCACTCTTGGATCTATTTTCCAGGTCAGTGGTTTTTCCAATGAGATATTTCACATTGTCTTCTATTCTTTCATTTGTTTGGATCTGTTTTATAGTATCTGGATTTATCATAAAGTCATTAGCTTCCATGTGCTCCAATCTAATTTTGAAGAAATTATTCTCTTCAGTGAGTTTTTGAAATTCCTTTTGCATCTGGGTAATTACTCTTTTTAAGGTATTCTTCTCCTTGGCTTTTTGGGCCTCTTTTGCCATTTGAGTTAATCTATTTTTAAGGTGTTATTTTCTTCAGTATTTTTTGGGTCTCCTTTAGCAGGCTGTTGACTCACTTTTCATGATTTTCTTACATCATTTTCATTTCTCTTCCCAAGTTTTCCTCCACTTCTCTTACTTGATTTTCAGAATCCTTCTTGAGCTCCTCTGTGTCCTGTAACCAGATCATATTTTCCTTGGAGGCTTTTGATGCAGGAATTTTAACTTTGTTGTCTTCTTCTCATTCCATGTTTTGATCCTCTTTGTACCCCCAAAAAGATTTTATGGTCTGATTGTGTTTCTTCTGTTTGCTCATCTTGCCAAACAATTACTTTCTTTTCAAGCTCTTTATCATGGCAAAACTCTGATTCCAGAGTGGAGAGAGCTGTGTCCCAGTTTGCTGGGATTTTCTCAGCTGTGTCAGAGCTGTTGTTAGAGGAAGGCACTCCCTCTACAGCCACCACAAGCTCTGGCACACTAGTGTTCTTCACCCTAGGACTACCACCCAAGACTACAACACAGATCCAAGCAGGTCAAAGCAAGAGCGATTACCCTCTGAATGGTCACTTGGTCCACCTACAATCTGCACACCATGAGCTCCAGAGGTAGCCATGTGGAAGCACCTTAAGCCTCTGCGCCGCTTCCACCTCTGTTGACCCCGGGGATGGGGGCTGGACCACACTCTTCTCTCACTTAGTTCCAATAGGCTTCCCTACTGACTTTTTACTTTCTCTTTGGCATTTATGGGTTGAGAAGTCTGGAAACTGCCATAGCTGCTAGTGATTCACTCTCCTGAAGACTGCTCTGGTCAGTCTGGACTGTGAATATGGGCTGGTGCTGTTTACACGGGACTGTGCTCGGCAGCCCAGTGTGATAGACCCTTCCTGTTGGCCTGCTAGGTTGCCTTCAACAGGAGATTTGTTTCTTTTTGTTACTTTCTGTAGCTCTAAAATAAGTTTAGAGTCATTTTTTTTTACAGGTGTTGGAGGTGGTTGGAGGAGGAGCTCAAGCAAATTCTTGCTTTTACTACACCATCTTGCCTCTGCTGAGATTATGTTTTGTTAATATTGATTCTAAGCCCACCCCTTTACTGGAAGGTTACCAGAAACCCCATTGTTATAAGAATTATCCTTTTTGACTCTTAACTCCCCTCACTTTTCTTCTCTGCAGTTCTGGTTTTCCTCCTATCTCTAAGTGTCTTTCACTGGTTCCTGTTCTTCTGTTACCATCTAAATGTAAGCAGTTCCCCAAAAGCTATCTTTGTCCTTCCTCCCTTTCTTGTGTCAACATCAGGCCACATTAGTACTTCATCTATGTTCATTATGATTATGATTTCCCAAATCATAGAATTTTAGGCTTTTCTGGTACCTTATGGATGACTTAGTAGAAGCCCTTCGTACAGGAAACAGAGGTCTGTGCATACAGAATCTATGTACATAAGTAAAAAGTAATTGTGGAGTTTAAAGTACTAACAACTAAGAAGTTGGAGAGCTGGGAGAGCCATGTAGGTGGTAGTCCCTAAGGCAAGCCTTGAAGGGAGTGAGGGATTCCAAGAGATAGACATGAAGAGGGAGTATATTCCATTCATGGAAACAGGAGCAGAAAATACAGTGTTTGTAAATTGAGAATAAAAAATAGGACAGCTTGGTTTAAACACGAAATATTTGAAAGAAACCATGGGAAATAAATCTAAAAAGGTAAGCTAGAGTCAGATTGTAATGGGCTTTAAATGCCAAACATAAGAGTTTGTATTTTATCCTAGGAGTAGGAGGGTGCCACTGAAATTTTTTGAGCTGGTGATTGGCTTGATCAGACTTATACTTCAGGTATATCCATTTGTCACCTTTATAGAAGATAGAGTAGAGAATTGAAAGACTGGAAGTGGGAAAACAAATTATGAAGTAATGACAATAATAGACCACTGGAGTAAATGATGTTGATGGCTATGTGAGTAGATATAAGGCAACAGATGAGAAAATTGTTGTAGAGGTGGAATGGACAGGATTTCTCAACTTGTTTGGCTTTGAGGGCTGCATAAAAGTAGAGATATCTTTGAGATTGGAAACCAAGGTGACTGGAAGGATGGAAATGCCCTCAACAAAAATAGGGACATGGAAGAGACAATATAATGAGTTCTGAGTTCTGTTTAGAACATACTGAGTTTGTCTGTTGGACATCTAGGTCGAGGTATACAGATGTCATTTGATGATATGAGACCAGAATGCAAGAGAAAGAGAAAGAAGGGTTGCACATATATGTTAGAGAGTCATCAGCATAGATATGATTGTTAAACACAAAGGAATTTATGAGTTCACCAAGACACATAGAGGAAAGAGCTGAAGAGTTAGGCTAGATACTTTGGGTATCTGCACATGTACTTACATACTTACACAATATATACAAAGGGGACATGGATTATGATCATGTAAAGGAGACTGAGAAAAAGTGATCAGATGTGTAGGAGAATCAGAAAATTTGTGTTACAAAATCTTGCAAAGAGACAGTATCCAGGATAAGGGCTTGGCCAACAGTGTTAAAAGCTTCAGAGAGTTCAACAAATTTGAGAACTGAGAAAAGACCATTGGATTTAACAACCTAAGGTTTTTCAACAACCTAGGTTAACGACCATTGGTGACCCAGAGCAAAGCACTTTCATTGGAGTTTTGGGAGGACATCTTCTTGGTAAAAGCATGAGACGAAATTCTCTGGTGAAGGGTAAGGGGACTAGTGGTGATATTAGTAGCTTGAGAAAAGAAACAAAAGTTTGGAATAGCTCTTATGGGAACTGTGACTGAGAGTTATTTAGGGAATACTAAAAGAACTAATATAGAGTTCATAACTTCTAAAACTCCCTAACCTCTCTACCCCCTTAACTCCAATCCCACTTCCCAACTGCCAGATGGACATTCCTACCTGGATAAGTCCTTAATATTCCTGACCTAAAGTATCCACAATAGCTTTGCCATCCTTTCTCCTAAACTTATCCTTCCTCCAAATGTCACTGGTTCTGTCAAAGTCATGACCATCCATCTAGTAATTTGGTTTCATACCCTTTCAGTTATTCTGGTCTTTTCCTTCTCCCTCTCTGTCTACTTCCAATGATTTGGAAGTTTTACAGAACAGTGCCACCTCAAAAATTCTTGAATCTATCTCTGCTCATGTGACCACCCTCCTGATACAGGCCCTATTCTGACCTTTCACCAGCACTACCCAAATATCCCTCTAATTCTTTTCCCTGCTTCTAGACCTTTCCCTCTCAAATTTATCTTCCACAGTTACAAAAGGACCAGTTTCCAGGACATTGGTTAGACCATGTAATACCAAGTTGCCTCTAGGATAAAACAAAAGCTTTTCAATATGGAATGGAAGGTTCCAAATTACCTTTGCCGCTTTATTGTACATCATTATCTTTCACACATTCTACATTTCAGTCAAACTAGATGTGGAGCTGTCTGTCCCCCACCCCATTTTGCCATCATTATCCTCCATGTCTATAATATGTTCCCACTTCACCTTTGGTGCATCTAAAAATCTTTAGATTCTTTATTATAATACATAGATACATAGACTGGCTCCTCTCCGAAGAGGGAAGAATTGGTCTTAATATAATTTGATGCACATATTTTGAAGGAAAAGTTAAAGAAGTTTAACTTTTTCCCCCAAAAGAAAAATGCCATTTGAATTCTAAGCATTTGGATGGTTGTGTTCACCTACTCTAGTTATATATTCTGAAGACAATAAAATTGAAGTAATGCAGACTAACTGTGGAAAGACAGTTCTGAATTATTTAACCTATCAAAGTATAGAAAGACTTATAATTGTGAAACTTCTGAGAATATACAGTTTAGTAGGGCAGTAGTGGACAAAGGGTCATTAAACAGAGGCCTTACTCAGTGAATCAATAATGATTATTTGTAATCATTACCAAGTACTGTTCTGTTTTTTACATAGGCAAATAACTACTACTAAAATGCTTGAAAACAGTTTAATTTTTTTTTCAGCAAGTTAAATAGTGGTATTGCAATCTTGCTTACATGACTAATTTGCCTGGTAACCTCCTTTGTCTAGGATGACATTAAGGCAAACAAGACTAGTCCGTGTTAAAAGGCTCGAAAAGTCTTATACAATAACTCCTCCCCCCCCCCCCCCGGGAGATATAAGTTTAAATGGTAAGTAGTAAGCTTAATGGACATTTCAGTATAACATCTCCAGGGGTGTTTTTATGATTCTGTGACTACTAATTGTGTCTCATTGATCTGGGTTGTATTCCTTGCCTGCTTTGGTGAGGATCTGTGATCTCACCAAAATAGCCATTTGCTTCATCAATGCAACATGGCATAGTGGAGAAATGTGCCAGATCTAGAGTCACACAACCAGGGTATCAATCTTTGCTCTGAAGTTTATGTCCCATTGGACCTTAGAGGATCTGGTTTACTTCTCCACATTTCCCATTTGTAAAGTGAAGGTATTGGAGACATCTTTCCTTTCTGCAGAAAGGAGCTAGTATTTCTATGCCCATATAATCTCTTGCTCTCTCATCTGGTTTTATATCTATGATCAAAGAATTATGTAATTTGGGAGTTGGAGGGGAACTCACTAGCCATTTGGTAGAACCCATACATGAAAAAAAATTCCCCATAACATACCTGACAAATGGTCCTTCAGTCTCTGCTTTAATTGATTAAAAGATTGATTCCTAAAGGAACTAATTCCACTTTATTTTTTCCTGATAACAAGCTTAAATTTGTTTCTTTGTAATATCCTCCCCATTCTTTCCCTCTGGAGCTGAAAAAGAATAAGTCTTAATCCCTTTCTTCATACAACCCTTCATGCAAATTGCTATCATGTTTCTCATGAGTCTTCCTTTGTTTCTTTTTTTTTTCTTTTTCTCTTAGTGTCTTTAGAAGCACCACACAGCTTACCAAAGGTATCCTTCTCCTATTCAATTCTAGCCCAGATATTGGTCACCCTGAAGTCTCAGTCCAAGTTGTATGTACTTATTGATACACTCTCCATTTAAATTTATATCATAGTCTAGAAAAGAAGCATTTTTTTATCCACTTGGTTTTTCTGTGTGAATAATATAATCAAAAACTTTGGAATAATTGAGCTCATTAAGAGACCTTTCAGTGTCTGGGGTTTAATGTAATTAGCACAAAGATATCAACAAATGTGAAAATATGGAGGAGCCCACCATGTATAAGAATTCCATCTTTCATTTGGACTTGATTCTAGATATCCTCTAGGATGGTGGCAGATACCTTTGTCATGAATACATTTAATAAAAAGGGTGAACTTACCTCCAATGAAGAAGATATTAAAACAATAATTAGGAATTATTTTGCCCAATTGTATGCCCACAAATCTGACAATGTTAGTGAAATGGACAAATATTTACAAAAATATAAATTGCCTGGATTAACTGAAGAGGAAATCAAATACTTAAATAACCCCATCTCAGAAAAAGAAATTGAACAAGTCATCAGTGGACTCCTGAGGAAAAAATTTCCATGGCCAGATGGATTTACAAGTGAATTCTATCAAAAATTTAAAGAACAATTAATTCCAATACTTTATAGACTGTTTGGGAAAATTGGTGAAAATGGAGTCCTAACAAATTCTTTTTATGATACAATATGGTACTGACAACTAAATTGGGAAGATACCATACCAAAACAGAGAAAGAGAATCATAGACCAATTTCCCTAATGAATATAGATGCACAAATTTTAAATTAAAATATTAGCCAAAAAAATTGAAACTTATCATGACAATAATGTACTTTGATTAGGTAAGATTTATTCCAGGAATGCAAGACTGGTTTAATTAGGAAAATTATCAGTATAATCAATCATATCAACAACAAAACTATTAGAAACCATGTGATTATCTCAATAGATGCAGAAAAAGCTTTTGACAAAATACAACATCCATTCCTGTTAAAAGCACTAGAGGGCATAGGAATAAATGGAATCTTTCTTAAAGTGATAAATAGCATCTACCTAAAACCATCAGCAAGTATTATATGTAATAGAGATAATCTAGAAGCATTTCCAGTAAGATCAGGGGTGAAACAAGGATGTCTCCTATCACCCCTGTTAATTCAGTTTGTTACTAGAAATGTTAGCTGTAGCAATTAGAGAAGAAAAAGAAATTGAAGGTGTTATAATAGGCAAAGAAGAGACTAAGCTATTACCGTTTGCAGATGATATACTTAGAAAATCCTAGAGAATCAAGTAAAAAACTACTTGAAAAAATAAATAACTTTAGCAAAGCTAGAGGATATAAAATAAACCCTCGGCATTCCTATGTATTTCTAACAAAGCCCAACAGCAACAAATAAAAAGAGAAATTCCACTTAAAGTTACCATAGACATTATAAAATATTTGGGAGTCTACCTGCCACAACAAACCTAGGAACTATAAAATACAGCTATCTGTTTTAGATTAATAATCATAGGGTTATAAATCTCATTTTTGTTTTTGTTTTTCCCACCTTTCCAGGATCTTATATGATTTTTGTATACCCATGGAAGATTCAACTTGGGAAGAAATTCTTTAAGGTAGTGTTTTACATTATCAAATCTTTTTTTTTAATTAATCATTAAGAAACTATGCACTATATTATCTTATGTACCCTACACCTTTCAGTTTATTAGGTGACTATAAAGATGTAGTCTTCTGCAAAATACTATTTGTGAAACCTTGTTAATTCCCATCACAATATCTTCTTCAAGGTCGTCCTTGATGTATAAGTAGATTATTCTCATAAATATTTTGTAGAAATGGGAAAGTAGACTTAAGGATCTGTAATTTATTTTTATTTGCCTCTAGGGGAGTAACAATAAGCTTAATAATTTTTCCATATGTTTTTATCCTTTGCATTAAAAACATAGTTAAAAGATATATGAAAATGTGAAATAATAGGGGAAAGAGAAAATGAACATACCCCAGTGTCTAGTTAGAGGTATGTAGACTATGGGATTATCCATCACTAATCAGTCAACCAATGAAAAAATACTTATTTAGCATTTCCTATATGCCTAGGACAACAGGAAAAACAAGAAAAAAAAAACCACTAGACAGTCAAATTTGTCCTCAAGGAGTTTTCAGTATAGACTACCTGCAAAGATTACCCACATAAAACAATAGGAGTTTTCTATTGTTTGAAATCATAGAGTATACTTAGGGGGTGTGCAATGATTTGCAAATGGACTAAGTGTTTTGAGAAGTGAGATATTGGTGAATGTTAAACTGGATGGAAAGGGGAGGGTGGAAATCTTTTTTTTTTTTTTAAAGCAATTACGAGGAAGGGAAAAGTAGTAAGTTATAGATATAGCAAGAAATAGGAGAAAGATGATTTGGATGTAGTTTCATGATTTTCCTGAAATGACCTTTACAATTTAATAGATGGCAATAAGTAAACTTTCTATCCAAGGCAGTCTTGGGTTTATATGTGAATACCAGGTTCCAGAGTGGAGTAATACACCAAATGTTTGAAGGTATGAGGCTATTTCAAAGTTTATCCCATTATCTCTTTTATGACAGCCTTGTAAAACAAAGACCTTCCACATATATGGCAGCTTCCCATTTCTAAACCTTAAACAATAAAATGAAAGTACCTATCTAAGCATCACTTTTCTGAGTTAGTGACTTGCAGTTAATGGTGAGAAATAAAGCCTCGGACTTGGTAATCTGCTAACACTTACAGGTTTCAAGTGACTTTTAAATATTAAACAATTTAGCATTTCACTACAATATGCCATTAAATTACTTTTCATACCTAAAGTGATTGAAACAGTTGAGGCAGTCTTTCAACCAGAAAACCTTTTTCCATTTAATAACTTTGGTGTGGTAATCTGACATCTGGACTAATTGTTAGACATGGCTAATTATATCTTTTAAATGGCACAATGTATTTTCAATCTGATGCTGATTTTGTAATTAAAAATCTTGTTAAATAGGCTTGTGCTTCTTTGAATAATACAATATTCTGGTTATCTTCAGTAGGGACATGTGATATTGCAAAAGCTATCTTTAAGGGAACATTACCATGTGTTATGCTATGACTGTAAAGGCTTGCCCCTTTCATACTTAAGCAAATTTACAGGTTGTAAGAGACAAGTTACTGAGAGATGGACATGTTAAGTGTGAGTTCTATTCAGACTGTATTTTCAGCTTTGTAGAGGGTGAGTCCCTTTCCAGATGTTACTGGATTCTTTTTCTCACTTGGATTGGTTGGAACCTAGTAGAGCCCTTACAGAATCTACATCTCAGTATAAGGTTGTGAGGCTTTGAATAGTTCATTAACGTAAGGGGTGACCATCTGAGCAAAAGAACATGCTTCCAGGCCATAGAATGCCTCTGAACCTTTTTACCAGCCTTTCATTTCCCAGGCCAGTAATAGAACTTTTAAAAGTTTTTTAAAAAGGAGGAACCTCAAACCCCAGAATTATTTGGTGATTTTTTTTTGTGGGGAGGGGTTAACAATTGAGGTTCTTGTGTAATTTGTGGAAATGAGATATAAAACAGTAAAGTTTCAATGGGAAATGAGAATAATACACATAAGCCCTAAGATGGGAAATCAATGCACAGGTAAAAGAGGAGTTATTTGAGTTAGTTTTTGCCCTCAAGGAGTTTACAGTTTTTGTGGAGAAGGGATAGAAGGAACATTGAAAGGAGCACAGTGGAAGTAAACTGAACTAGGAGTAAAATTACTTAATTCTAATTTTAGTTCTGACACAATTCTATGTATGACCCTGGGCAAGTTATATAAACTGTAGGCTTAAATTTCCTTATTCATTTTTTCATTCATAAAAGGAAGGAATTGAATTGAAATTAATAAAATATTTGGTCACCAGTTACCTCAGTATGGGGACGAGTATTCAACAGTGTTGGTCTGGTGAAATAGGGGAGAAGCCAAAAGAAAGAAAAACTAACAAGAAGGAACATATGATATTAAAGACAAATTGCTAAAGACAAAACAAATATGATTTACAAGCTTGTTCAAGATTTGCTCCAATGTCTGGATTAAGAATGAAACTACTAAAAAAAAATTTACTACCAAAAGCTAAAGAATAGATATTACAATTGTGCATAATTAAATTAAAGTCCAGATTTATGCCAGTGGAAGTAAATCAATGAATGCATCACTATCAGTGAAGACCTCCATTTGTATCCTGTCTGTATCTAACATTTAGTCTCTGTATGTCCTGTATGTATGAACCTCTCTAGATTTCTGTTACATCACTTCAACTAGATGACTTCTGAGATCCATTCAGACCAAATCTCTGAGCCTATAATGCTATGAATATTACTTTTATCAGGTTTTTCTCATGGTAAATACCTGAAAAAGGCAAGAAAACATAACTTTTTTTATATTGTTTCCCTCCTTGCCACACTTAAGTGTTTTACTACCCTTAGTTCAGTCCCTTCTTCCCTAAATTCTGCAGTAATCTCCTAATGGGTCTCTTTGCCTGGAGTTGTTTTTTTTTCCTGTCTACAATCCCTTCTCCAGAAGGCTATTGAATTGACATTCCTAAAACATAGGGCTGAGCATGTCTCTTTTGCTCAAGAAGCTCCCAGGGCTCACAATACAAATACCTCTATTTGACATTTGAAGTCCTTCACAGCCTGGGTTCAACTTTCCTTTTGAAGCTGATGGGGGTATTACTCTATTTCATACACTATTTTCTAGTTAAACGGACTTACCTGCTTTTCCTTAGACCTGATATTACATCTTCCTCATCTTGCCTTTCCACAAGCGGTCCTTCAGTGTCTGGAAAACATTCCTTTCTCACCTCCACTTCTTAGAATGTCTAATATCTTTTGAGGTTGAGATCAAGTGAGTACTCCAATCCTGGCCCATCCTGATCTTTCGCATTGCCAGTGTTCCCTTCCCCCTTTCTAAGTCCCAACATTGTAAAAAAGGAGGGGAAAACAGGGCAAAAACTTTGTGTATATTTTTTGTTCAATATTTTGTGTTATTCTCCCACAAAAGAATGTAAACTTCTCGATGGCCAAGATTTTATCTTTTTCTTTGTATTCCCAGGACTTAGCCTAGTGTTGTGTACATGGTATGCACTTAGTAAATGCATAATGAATGTATAATTTCTTTCAAATAATACTTCTTTTCCCTTCAAGAATAAGGATTGTCATTTATCTCTTTTTAATCTCTCCCAATACTTAGCATATAGTAAGTATTCAAAAATTATTTGTTCAGTTCTTCCATTAAAAACATTTATTATACTCCTCATATATATTATATATTCTTCTAGGCATTACCTAGAGATAAAGAGATAAATGACAATGTATTCCTGCAAGGAGTTTAAAGACAAACAGGTATAATAAAATATGTATATAAACAACTGCATCAAAAATTAGAAGTCTACATATAAGTGATACACACGTAGTGCTAGAGGAGTAAATGGTCATTACTGCCTTTGTTGTTGTTTCAGTCATTTTTAGTTTTCTTGATAGAGACTGGAATGGTTGTCATTTCCTTCTGCCACTCATTTTTTAAGAGATGAGGAGCTGAGGCAAGCAGGGTTAAGTCACTTGCACAGGGTCACACAGTAAGTGTCTGATACCAGATCTGAACTCATGGAGATGAATCTTCCTGATTCCAAGTCCCGTGCTCTATCTCCTGTGCTACCTATCTGCCCTTCATGAATTAGTAAAAGCTTTAAAAATGAAGTATTGCTTTACTTGTGTCCACAACTTGAAGAATGGAAAGATTATTAATAAGTGGAGACAGGGTACAAGGGAAGGGAAAAATACATAGGAAACTTCATGAGCCAAGACATGGAGGAAAGCTTGGTATTGAAAAAATACTAAGTGAAACAGTGTGAGATAAAGCTGGAATTGTAGATTGACCCCAGTTAACAGCTCATGATTTCTCATTGGATCTTTCAAAACTTTGCCTCTTTATTTCTAAACTCAAGGAAAGAAGTGACTCTTCCAACTTGAAATTCTTTTATTTTTTTCATACCTACATAAACTCCCAGACTTATCTTCCTTTTTCCTGAGGAAGAAGGCTAAAGTAGGCTGTGCCAATACTCATTTTGAGGAGAGAGCATCAAAAAACCACTTGTGGGAATCAGGAGCCCTATATAAGAAAACAGTTTGTGCACTGAGGCCAAGTTTTGGAAATCTGCTTTATACAGTACTTATTAACTGTACATGAGACAGTTTTAGCTACTGGGCTTCAGGATTAGATGGTCCTCAGACCAAGTGTGCAGGTGGGAGTCTTAGAAGAGTTTTTGAAACTAAGTTATAAACATAACCTGAAAGATTGTTAAATTGATCCTGAATAAAAAGCTATTGGCATAGAGTAGGGAACAAACTGTCTTTTAAATGATTGTTTTCTGTTTTAAATGATTTTAACTTTTTAGGCTATTAAAATGTGGGAAAAATCCATACCATCTCAAAAAGATAAATAGAGACTGCAACTACGAAACCCAGAGCAATTGCTTAGGAAACATTGGTATATTCTGTTGACTGTATATAGGTAGCCTGCTTCTAAGTCCATTTACATTTTCTAGTGTTGAAAAGAGAATTTTGAGAAGCATTGTCTTGTATAACTTGAACTGGGGATAAGATCATGACTTGGATTTTGCTCTGTTCTCCAAGCATCTCTTTCTCCAAAATAATTTCAACAAAAAAAAGTTAGTCTTATGGTTTCTAAGCAGGCTTTGAGAACTCTGAATTTCTGAGCAATGAAAACTCATTTATAAAATAAAATAAACTAAGTTATTAAGCAGGCATTTTAAAAAGAATTAGGTAATAGTAAAGAGATCATAGACAGGTTTGCTATGTAAAGAAGCACATGCACAACAATGAAAACAAAGAGTCCAAAGTCAACTATTCAACAGTATTGAGTTTCAAAAAGTAGTGGATCAAGATCAGAAGAAAGAGAATCATGATGGTAACAACATAAATACATAGAGTAAGTAGCACAGTCTATGGAGCACAAGAGAAATTCCCTAGGAAGGTTATTAGAAATAATATGTCTAAGAAGAAATATATTCTCATTGTTGCTAAAATTCTGGGTGTGATTAGAAACAGAATCTATTACATCTTCCAAAAGGCTTCTGGCATAGCTAAGTGGCATAGTGAATAGAGCACTGGCCCTGGAGTCAGGGGGACCTGGGTTCAAATTTGGACTCAGACCCTTAACACTTACAAGTTGCCTGACCTTGGGCAAGTCACTTAATCCCAATTGCCCTTCCAAAAAGCAAAAAAAAATGGCTTCTTCCCTTATTGTTCATCAAGACTGGCAACCAGACTTGGTGAATGGTCCCAACAGTGTACTGTGTCTGCTTTCTGAGGTCTAGACTCAGGCTTATAGTCAATAAATTATACACTATGTGAGGAATTATTTGTCTGTGGCGACTCATGAAATAAAGAAAAAATCTTATTCAGCCCCAGTTCACTTCTGAATTGATCATAAGAGTATGATGGGAAAAACGGAAAAAATAATATGTTATGAATCAGTTTCTAAGCCATCTTAGCATTAATTTAATTTAATTTTTAATAATCCATGTTATAGATGTAGGGATTTCCTTTACTGCTAAAGATACCACTATGTAAAATTTGTATAAATCCTCTTTAGAGGAGCTATCACATGTTTTCTGGGTCACTTTTATATTTTGGGTATATCTGTAGAATTAAATGTTGCTACTTTAAATGATCTTTGCACAATGAACAATAAATTAATGTGTTACCAAAGGAACCAATTAATATCAATATTAACATTTTCAGTATAGATGAAACTAGGGGAAAAATCAGTTAAATGAAGGAGGAAAAGGATCTCTAATAAGTCCTTCTGGGAGAGTCACATAAAGAGGTTGTTAAAATTGATTTCATTTTTCACCTAAAGGCAATAAGAAACATTATTTCATAGTATACTTGGTCATATACTTGAGCAGAAACAAAAAGACAATTGTAAAGTGGATTGCAGTATCTATAGCAGCACCTGTTGTATAGGATGAAAAAGCAGAGAGATTCTGCCAAGAACTTCACTGGATAGTCCAAACCAAGTCACCATATAGACATTACTCAGTGACTTCAATGCAAAACTGAACACAGGGGAGGATGGTAAAAAAATATGTTGAAAAATATGGTTCAAGATTAAGAAATGAAAGAGGTCAAAAATGTGTATGTTGCTTTTAGAAAGAAGCCTTTTACCTTTCTTTAAACAAAGAATTGGAAGGTGCTTAACATGGTGAGCACTGAACAACATTACAAAAAAAGAAAGACTATATCTGAACAGAAAGTAAATGACTGGTTATTAGTGTGGGAGTCATTTATGATTCAGCTGTCTGTGTAGTCAGACCATCGATTCATTAGAGCAAAGGTCAAAATAAACACCCAATTAGAAGAAGGGATAAAGATGAGGGGGAAAAACACTGCATGCAATTATAACAGCTACAGTATGACCTTTTCAAACAAGCTACTGATGCAAAAAAAATGGAAGTAGAGTGAAAGACATAGATTCTCATTATCACTATTTCCTCCAGAAATTTAATGCAATAATTTAAAGCAAAACTTTAGCCAAGAAATACTTGATCTTCTTGCTAAGTGGAAAGATTTGGCAGCCAAAGACTATGGTCATTTTGAATATATACTATTTGTATGAAAATGTAAACATGTACGATTTGCATTTGTAAAATACTACAGAAAAAGTTGGTAGAGAGTTATGAGCAGCATCACTACATGAGGGAGCAAGGGGTAGGTTAGGAGGAAACGAATCTTCAGAAATCTAGGTAGATATCCCAAGTAAATGTATAGATGTGACTCTGAGGAATAAAACAAACAGAAACAAGGGGAACAGATCTATCAGCCTATCTATAAAAAATTGTGTTCACCATTGATAGGTTGGAGTCACCACACTCTGATATATGAAAAAGTAGAAATATTATTAAGTGTATGGGGCAATGTGAAAACTTCTCAGAATGGGTCTTGGAATTTGGTGTCAGGTTTCAGCTTTACCCTTCCCCCTTCATTGCTGCTGTCAGCAAGCCCTTTTAGGAGTCTTTCGACCTCCACCCAGCTTCAGTCCTTTGTCTTCTTTCCCACCTCTGTGGGCCTCCTCCTGGCTAATGGGAGCCAGGGACAACCCTAGCTCCCCCCCTAACCAGTACAAGTGAGGGACAATGGGGGTTTAAAAACTCTGTTCGCCCCATTTTGCATGCCTCCTCTCCCTGATCTGTCATGGAGAGGACCACCCTCTTCTTCCAGGGGAAGAGAATAAAATTTCATGTTTTTATCCTGAGAAATCTCCATGTTCTTGATTAAATTTTGAAGGGGGTTTTCATCCCACACATTAAATAATATAGGAGTGGGAAAGATGAAGAGTAGTTGAAACAAATCAAGAGCCTGCTGAAGAAATCCATCCTGGAAGTAACAATTGTGAATACTCTAAGGGTTTAATGCTTTCAATATAACTGAAAGAGGGGAAGGTATTGAATGATTTGAAACATCTTAGATAGTATTATCCCTCTTCCCCTCCAAAAAGTAAAAAGTAATCATGAAGGTACTAATAGCTACTCACCCTTATGTCTACTCTTTTATCTCTATGAAATCTTTTATGAGAATGAATTAAACCCATATCAAGGGCACTGTTGATAAAACGATAAGATAGAACAATTTCACAAATTATATTCTTCAGAAGATCACATCTTAGTTAAACAAATGACTTGAAGGTATAGCAGCTATATCATTTTGTTTGTTAGTTTTTATTATAAGGTATCATTTTATTCAATAAAGCTGTTCTCCATATATTAAGATAATAAATCTTTGATACACTGAATAGAGGAGAAATTTTGTTCAGTAGTCCCATAATTCTTAATATAAAATCACACCTAAAACACAGAGAAATGCTAGCTAAAGTTATTCACCTTTTTCATTGTCCTTCTCAGGTTTTAAATGGAAAAGGTTGCAAATTATTCCAGATGCTCATGTTTGCAGATGCCATTTTGTTGATTGCATTCATCTTCTGAATATTGTAAGTGCTTTCTGATGAGTTCCATGACCACTCAAAGGACATTGGTTAATTATCCAAACAGGAAAATTTGAAAGGATAAAACATGCATACTGTTTAAAATGTTATGATATTAGATAAGCAGACCATTTACCTAACTGATCAGTACATATATACTGGACAGGGACTGTGCATAGATGATGAGTTGGAATCTGAACCAAGTATGAGTCAAAGATCACAGTAGATTGCATTTGGGAAACTCTGAGGACATTTTATACAATCAAAGCTTCCCTCCACACAAAATCTGATCTTTTAAACCAATTATTCTTCTGGTGATACTACTTGGCTTTGAATCATGGACCCCACGATCTCCAAATATGATGGACGAAAATGAGGCTACACATATTAATATAAATGATATTCACATACAAGTGGTAAGCAAGTCAAAGAAATGTATGATCAGAATATGAGATGAGCCAGTCATATAGTGAGATGAACCCAAGTGCTCTCACTCATAGAATGTGGAGAAAGACCTGTAAGGTATTTGGGAGATTGTCTCTGAATGGCCTGATGAAAATATGTGTATTGCAATCACAAAGGATAATATTAGATGGTGTACAAGCTATATCACTGAAAAGATTGCTTGTGTCCGATAAGATCATTGATCCATTTAAATATAAGCTTATATCTTCCTTAAAGAAACAGTTCTTAAAAAAAAAAACAAGAAACAATCAGCTTACAATTGGAATGTTAATTTCAGTGAAGAAACCAGGCATTTATAGACCTTTTACAACATTTGGAAATCATGCCCCTGCCAACCCCTGGTATTTGAAAATTGGGCCTTCACATTCTACTAATCACCAGGGGATTTAAGTCTTCACTGCAATCCATGTGATTCAGCAAAAAACAAAATGTCTCCATGCCAGATGTAGCAGATTTTTCTATCATAAAAAGATTATGCCTTTATTAAAAAAAAAAACAAGTAAAAAACACCATAGTATGTCGGTAACCAGCTCTAGAAAAATGTACTCATGATACACTTTCAACTTTAATATGCTTCATCAATATTTTTCATTACTTTCTTAGGTCTAGATAAATTTTAAAAATCAATAAGTCAAACTCTGATTTGTAGTATTTGCCTTTTTCTGAGATGTACTCACATTGAAAATTTTACTCTCTTGAGAGCCATTAGGAACAGTATAGAGGCAACAAGGGGGAGCACTGGATAGCAGACTGGGCCTGGAGTCAGGAATGTATGAATTCAAATCCAGCCTCAGACACTCCTAGCTTTGTGATCTGGGCAATCACTTTGTTGTTGTTTGTCTAAATTTCCTCTTCTGTAATGTGGGGATAGTAATAGCAGCTATGTTGCAGGGTTGTTTTGAGAATCAGAATAACGTATTAATTGTAAAGTGCTTAGCATTGTGTCTACCATATAGTAGGGGCTGTAAAATATTAGTTGCCATTGTTGTTATTGGTATTCAGAACACCCCAGAATCAAAAGTAACATTATAATAGAGTATGTCTCTTCTTTCATATCTCCTGAATGTTGAGCTTTAGAATGTTGGCTACCTAAAATCACAGATTTAGAGTTGGGAAGAAACATGATCATTTATTTCAGCACCTCACTTTTCTTTCTTTAATTTAGACTCCATTTCTGTGGCCTAATAACATTTTCAGATCGCTGCTGTCCTAAAAATAAAAGTAAAAAAAAAATTCTCCAAGATATATTCTTGCTTTTCCCTTTCCCTTCCCTCTGTGACAGACTTCTAGAAAGAATAGTCTCTTTTACATGTTTCTACTTCTATGTGGCTTATTCATTCTTAGTCTTCTGTAACTTGTATTTTGTCCCTACTCTACCAGTGAAAATCCTTTCTCCGTTGACCTTTGAATTGTCGACGCCAATAGTATTTACTCAATGCTCATTTTCTTTGACTTTCTGCAGCATGTATTACTGTTGACTGTTCCCTTCCTTCTTTATATTCTCTACTTCCTTGGGCTACTATAACAATATTTGCATTACTTTTTTTCTTATTTCACCTTATTTTTGAGGTAATTGGAGTTAAGTGACTTGCCCAGGGTCGCATAGCTAATAAGTGTCTGAGGCTGGATTTTAAATCAGGTCTTCCTGACTTCAAGACTGGTGCTCTATTCTCTGCTGCCCGGGTGCTCCCATTTTCCTGTTCTTAATGTACTTTGTTATTCTCCTCTATTTATACCTCTTCTTTCTGCATTGCAAGTGTGTGAAATGACCCAATTCTTTTTTTCCCTTGTTCCTTTTCTCACCTCTGTGTAGCTATATTCATTCTCTACTTTGGAACTCTCCAAATTTACATATCTAGCTTTGACATCTCCTGTGAATTCACATCAGCATTCTCCTTCTTTCTGTATATTTTCATCTTCAGTACACATATTTTAAAAACATAAAATGGTTAGTGAGCTCCCTAGGAATCCATGCCAAATTCATGGAGATTGATTCTCTTAGTTTCATTACAGTTTCATTCTTGGGAGCTTCCTTTCCCTCCTGGAATGTTTTTTTCTGTGCTGTTTTAGTCCAGGTAGTTTTTAATCTATCCTTCCTCTGAAATCTTTGAAAACTGTTCTCTTCCAATCTAGGGCACATGTGAGGCTATCTCACACATCTTTCACAAATTCTAATAAGGGTTGGTCACTTCTTTCTAAGGTTCTCATGATTTACTTTCCAACAACCAGTTTCTCCTTATTGGTGAGAAACACATCCAGAATAAAATTTTCTTGTGCAGATTACTCCATGTTTAGAAGAATGAAATGATCTTTAAGGTGAGACAAGAGATCACAAGCTGCTTTGGGTGGAAGAATAATTTCAGAGGACTTATAGATAAATGAAGTACTCTATCATTACTGAATCATGCTTCTCTTCCAGGTTTGTGATTTTTCCCTTGAACTCCCCATCTATTTCTTCTAAATGTCCAAACTGTCTCTAATATCTCTGACACCAATATTACCTCTCTTTTTTTTCCTCCTTGGGTCTTCACATAAATGTTTTCTTTTCAAGGTTCTAGATTTCCCTTATTAACTATATCTCTGTATTGTGCAATGCTATGTGCTTTTAAACATGTGTTTCTGAGAAAGGATCTCACTGCCAAAGAAGGCTATGACCAAAATAAAAAGGAAAAAAAAAGTTTTAAGACCTCCTGCTTTAAATTCTAGAGGCAACTCTTTAAGATGGTAAGTCACAGAGAACATGTTAGCATGTATTCGTAGACATTTCCTCATTGGAGTATTTTCTTTATCAATTAAATCACAGGCCTATTGCCTATCACTATCCTCCACACCTAGCACAGGCACTGTGCATCATTGAGATGTAATAAATGTTTGTTGAATTGAAATCAAGTGGTTATAAAGTAGCTGCTTCAATTGAATGACAAAATTTTCCTTATTAAAATACAAAAATGAAATTTGAAAATTCATCATATATGATTAGCTATTACAACCCAAGAAGTTGCTTCATTTTTTCATAGTGCTTAGGCTTTTCAATAATTTCACCTGTTCTTAAAATTTGCTAATTTCATTTTCTGTCACATAACTTCCAAGAAAGCTGTTCATATGATTTCACCTGTCTTGTGTTTATAATACCATTCATTTTGTTTAAAGCTGTTTCATTGTCCAAAGTGATGTCTTTCAGAATGAGAAGAATATATCTACATTCTCAGACTACCTTTTTTCAGATAGACCAATTTTAAAATCAAATGAAGAGTATTTTCTTTTAACAGGGCTATTTCTTCTTGAATATCAAACATTCTGGGTAGGAATTAAGCACTAGTGATTGGCATGAATGCTAGATTTTCTTTGTGTAAATAAGTTATATTGTACAAAATACTTCACAGATATGTTAATTTCAAAACAGGATGCTTTGCCCTCTAATGAAGCTTTAAAAAAAAAAGCCTTTCTGTGCTAACACCAGGTAAGATCCATACCTGCTAGTTCCTTCTCTCTATGAATACATTTAAAACATTTGAGGTCAAAGCCAACAGATTTGTAGAAAATATTTGCCTACAAATAACTATAACTGCCTTTCCACCTGCCTATCTAATCCACTCCTTTTGGCATCTTGTCCTCTTTCTGACCCCTGAAAATAGATGTTCCTCTAAGGTTCTCTTTTTTTTATCTTCAGTTGCATACAGAACATCTACAACTGGGTATCCCACTAGTGAATTAGTTTCCTTTAAAACGAAGTCTTTCCTTCTTCCCACTTTAGTTTTCCTATATATTGAGCCACCATTTATCTAAGTTTCTCATGTTTAAAAACTTGGTGTTAAATTTACCTTCCCTGTCCCTTTAATTGTTTAAAAAAATACTTCTATTTTCTTTTTACATAATCAGAATTTTTCTCAGTTTCCCTCCTCTTTCTCTTCCTTCCAGAGGCCATGCATATAATAAATAATATTTTTAATAAAAAGAGAAAGGGAAAAATAATAAAAATAATTAGCACATGAAAAAAATCTGAAAATAAATGCAAAGTACCAAACCAATGAATCTCCAACCTGTTGCAAGAATGGGGAGGGGTTATTTTCACATATTTCTTCTTTGGGGGAATGCTTTTTTCTTCTAATTCTACAAAATTCACTTTGTTTAGTGGTTCTTGCTATTTTCATTTGCATTGTTGTAACCATTGTGTTGTGTGTGTGTGTGTGTGTGTATACATTTATGGCTCTACTTTGGTCTTCATCAGACATGTAAATTTTTCTCTATGTTAATCATATTTGTTTTGTTTGTACTACAAAGTAATATTTCATTACATGCATGTACCACAGTTTTTTCAGACTTTCCCCAATTAATTGAGCATCTTATTTTTTTCTTTTACAATTTTTTGCTATAACAAAACATGCTGCTACAAATATTTTGGTGTATATGGTGACTTCCTTTATAATTCCAAATTGCTTTCTAAAATGATTCTACTGATTCTTAGCTTCACTAACAATGGACTAGTGGACTCATATTCCCACAACCCATACAGTATTTAAATTTTTAAAATTGATTTGTTTAATTTTTTTGTCATTCTTTTTTTTAGTGACCTAGTTTTTTAAAATTTCTTTAAAATTAAAAAAAGTATTTATCTATTTTTAGTTTTCAGTATTCACTTCTATCATATTTTCAGTTTTAAATTTTCTCCCCCTCCCTAAGACAGCATTCAGTCTGATATAGGTTATACTTATACTTTCATAATAAATACATTTTCACATTAATCATACTGTAAAGAAGAATTAGAACCAATTAGAAACCATGAGAGAGAAGCAGCAAATAAAAGAGAGAGAGAGAGAGAGAGAGAGAGAGCAAATAGTGTGATTCAATCTGCATTCAGACTCCATAGTTCTTTTTCTCAATGTGGGATAGAATTTTCCATTAGGAGTCTTTTGGAAATGTCTTAGATTTTTGCATTGCTGAAGTTAGGTCTCACACAGTGCTACTGTTGCTGTGTAAAATGCTGTCCTGGTTCTGCTAATTTCACCTAGCATCAGTTCATGCAAGTTTTTCAAGGTTTTTCTGAAGTCTGCCTGATCATCATATCTTATGGAACAATATTTTTCCATTACATTCATATACCACAACTTGTTCAGCCATTCCCCAGTTGATGAACATCCCTTCAGTTTACAATTCGTGGCCACAACAAAAAGAGCTGCTATAAATATTTTTTTTTTATTGTGGGTTCTTTTCCCATTTTTATGATCTCTTTGGTATACAGATCTAGAAATAGTACGATGCACAGTTTTATAGCCCTTTGGGCATAGTTCCAAATTGCTCTCCAGAACAGTTGGATCAGTTCAAAACTCGACCAACAATATGTTAATATGCCAATTTTTCCACATCCTCTCCAGCATTTGTCGTTTGCCTATTTTGTCATGTTAGCCAGTCTTATAGCTGTGATGTGGTACCTCACAGTTGTTTTGATTTGCATTTCTCTAATCCATAGTGAGAAAGAGTATTTTTTTCATATGACGATAGATAGCTTTAATCTCTTCCTCTGAAATCTGCCCATTTATATCCTTTGACCATTTATCAATTGGGAAATGACTTGTATTCTTATAAATTTGACTCAGTTCTCTACATATTTTAGAAATGAGGCCTTTATCAGACACTGGCTGTAAGAATTGTTTCCCGGCTTTCTCTTTTCCTTCTAATCTTGGTTGCATTGTCTTTATTTGTACAAAAACTTTTCAATTTAATATAATCAAAATCATACATTTTGCATTTAATAATGTCCTCTATCTCTTGTTTGATTGTAAATTCTTCCCTTCACCATAAATCTGACAGGTAAACTATTCCTTACTTTTCTAATTTGCTTGTGGTATCAGCCTTTATATCTAAATTGTGTACCCATTTTAACTTTATCTTGATATACAGTATAAGATGTTGGTCTGTGCCTAGTTTCTGCTATACTATTTTCCAGTTTTCCTAGCAGTGTTTGTTAACTAGTGAAACTGGAGTCTTTGGGTTTATCATATAGTCATTGACTACTGTGTCTTATGTACCTAACCTTTTCCACTGATCCACCACTTTGTTTCTTAGCCAGTACCAAGGAGTTTTTATGGTTGCTGCCTTATAATACAGTTTATGATCCGGTACAGCTAGGCCTCCTTCCCTTGTATTTCTTTTCATTAATTCCCTTGATATTCTGGACCCTTTGCTTTTTTCCAGGTAAATTTTGTTATCATTTTTTCTAGCTCTATAAAATAATTTTTGGTAGTTTGATTGGTATGACACTGAATAAGTAAATTAATTTAGGTAGAATTGTAATTTTTATTATATTAGCTCAGCCTACCCATGAACAACTGATTTTGTTCCAGTTTTTTGGAACTCTATTTATATAATTCCTGAATTTATCTTGGCAGGTATTTTTTCTCATTCTTGCTAACTTTCTGGGTATGAGTTGAAACCTCAGGGTTGTTTTAATTTACATTTCTCTTGTTTGTGGTGATTTAGAGCATTATTTTGTGTCATTGATAATAGTTTTCAGTTCTTTGGGGAACTATGTGTTCGATCCTTTGACCACTTTGACCACCTATTGGAGAATGGCTCATTTTCACTTATATGGAATTAGTTATCAATTATTGCTTTAATCTTCACAGTGTCTTTTACATCTGTTCTCTCATCATATTCAGTCCCACAATTGCCACAATTATTCTTACTTTTATTAATATATATCTCTATAAAGTGCCAGTGTGAGGAACAGAGAGGTCAGTTTGACTAACTCAGAGTACACAAGGGAGAATGTGTGTGTGTATGCATATACTTATTCTTACCGTTGTATTGTCTTACAATACATTGTTCATAATTGCATGTTATATACATAATTATTTTTTAAGTATAATCGCACAAGTACTGTAACAATGACTCTTAAAATATGCATGTATGAGCTTTTAAAGATTCTCTAACTAAAACTTTCATCACCCTATGACCAAACTAATGATGAAACTCCAAGAACTTAGCTAGGCTGGTTTTCAAATAATGCTCTGTAAACTATATGTAGGCATATGCTTAGAAGTTCATTTTCTAATAAAATAGTCTTGAGAAGTTTAAGTAACCTATACAAACTTGCAATGAGGTAGTGAACTGGGATTTTATTTTGAACCATAGAATCATACAATTTTAGAAGTGGAAAGGACCTTTAAGAGATATGGCATAACTGAGGACTGAATAATTATTATGATTTGCACTGGAGGTGACAGAGACAAGAGGCTATTGAAGTTCCATTTCCCTTAACTCCATAGACTTACTGATTCTGTCTTCCTGAGTCATACACTGACAAAAATTGTAATGATTAAATCCCACATGATCTCCCATAAATTCTGTTATGGTGATATGTACCTTTAGAAAAGGAGGAAATGAATTTTAAAAGCAGGTGATAGACTTAAGGAAAAAGTTGGTTCTACTCTATAAAAACAGAAGAAATGACAGCAGAACAGAAATGCTACTAGTACAAGCTAATGACAGGAGTTTGGGAGAAATTATAAACCCTTGAATTAAATAATTGAATAGTGTCAAAGATAAAGACAATGCTGGGATTTTGTGTGTGTGTGTGTGTGTGTGTTTGCTAAATATACTAATTATATATGGCCAGATATCCAGAGGAATTCTCCTATGGAAGATGTATGGATGAACAAAGGCAAGATGGACATAGGATGAGGAAGTGTGGATGAGTTTCAGTTTGTAATCTGATCACAGATCTAGTGAAATATTAGAGTTAGAATGTTCATAAAATAAGGAATAGATTTTGTGTATCATTTTCTGAACTTATTTCTTATCCTTTTACTAGATTAATGAAGGCAAGGACTATGTTTTATATAAAAATTAATATATTCCCCAGTACCCAGCACAGTGTTCTGACACAGTAGGTATTTAATAGATTCTATTTATTATTCATTTGTTGAATTTAAAATGAAACACAGGGGGAGAAAAAATTACAGAGCAAAGCCCCAAAGGAGGCAGGAGGAGATCGAGTCAAGAACAATAGTAGAATGTTTTCCTTCATAGGGTTGAAAGCCACCTCATTCTCTGAGACCCAAGGGAAAGAGAAGATGATGGATAAAGTTTTTGATATATGAAGGGAGTTAATTGAGCTCATGTCATATGCCTCTGATTTCTTCAATAAAATATATTGCCATTCTCACAGGATGTGTATAGTTTATGACTATGACTTAGAGCAGAAATAATAGAGGACTGGAGACAATGTGGAGGCAACATTGTTGGACTATCACTAAAAAAGGGAATTGGTCAGTGGTATGTAAAATAAAGCTTTACTCCCATCATTCAGATGTCAGCTTTTGTGGGAGTTGTAGTGAGCTCAACCACTTTTGAACAAGTAGCTGCAAATTAGGTGGGACTGAAATAGGAATAGCTTCTCTTCCTGTGTATGCTCCAAAATAAATATTTCTTCAAATCGAAGAAGTTATGTATGTAGAAATGACTTACTACTCCATTTCTCAAAGGATTGTGCCTCCCTTATTTGATGCTCTTCTTTCTACATAACAGCTATTCCCTTCCCCTTTATTTCTTCATATTTATGGTCTGATATAATTATAAGGTTTTTTTTTATTTGCTTATTTGTTCTGTTTTTCCCCTCCTATTCTTTCTAAACTTAATCTATGAAATCAAGGAAATTCCCTCCAGCAATATATTTTTTTTCTTCTCACTACCCCAGATATGAGGCATTTTGTGGATCACAATCATCTCCAAACCATAGGTCAAGATTACCCACTGTTGTATTTGAATCTGCCAGCCAGTAATTGGAATATAATTTAGTTGATAACAGAAGCACTTAATAAAAAAGTAATGAAACTAAAGTAAGCTCAGAAAATATTCCATCCCATAAAAATCTTAAAATATTCCCCGTAAAATACTTTCATTAAAAAGAATAGACCTACAGTCTTCAGTTGTGCCTACAAGCATGTGCATGTATTACCAATCTTAAAAACAAAACAAAACAAAACAAAAATCTTCACTTAATTTGATCAGCCCTGCTAGTTCTCTCTTTTGCTGTCTTTCTTTCTTTCCTTCCTTCTTTCTTCCATTCCTTCTTTCTTTCCCTTCCATCTGTCCACATACAATATCATACCCTTAATTTAAATTTGATTGCTTGGGCTTTATGGGCTTGATTTTTTTCCCTTAAGGATCATTTCTAAAACCAAATTGTTTTGGATCTCTTTGATTGACTAACAGTAGGTCCCAGGACAAGCCCCACTTGTTCATCGTTTGGACCCGGATTGCCTCAGAGTGAATATAAATAGCAGTTGTTTCTGTTTTGGTCAGAAACCCTAAGAATCTTCGTATCACAGATTGATTTTTTTCTTTTTCTTTTTTTTCTTTTTGTGTAGGTAAAAGAGTCCATTCTTTGTCTCATTTCTTACCTAACCTTAATCACTAAATGGGTGTTGTCTCAGGCAAACAGACCTATTAAAGATTTTAGCTTAAAAAGGCCAAGGTCTCCTGCTGCATCCAGGAACATCTCCAGTCCTCCACATCTATAAAAAAATCTGGTAATAGTAAAAGCATCCTAGCTGCAATCTCTAGTAGTCTTAAAATGATACTTTTTGCTTATGTTCTTGGACAAAAGATATTTTAATTCTCAAAATGGATGGATCAGATCAACTAGTTAAAATAAATGGTGGTTAATTTCCTGCTCAATTTTTTGCTGTTCACATATGTTATGCTATCATTATTAGAGAAGCCAGTGATACTAAACTAAGAAAAAAATTTTCAGAGAAAGGGAAAAAGTTCAAAGATTTTAGGAATTTTAAAGGAAAGGGAATAGCAGAGAAACATTTGTGAAAATAAAAATCTGTATCCAAACCAGAAAACCACAAAGCTTCTTCTTCTTCTTCTTCTTCTTCTTCTTCTTCTTCTTCTTCTTCTTCCTCTCCTCCTCGTCCTCCTCGTCCTCCTCCTCCTCGTCGTCCTCGTCCTCCTCCTCCTCGTCGTCCTCGTCCTCCTCCTCCTCCTCCTTCTTCTTCTTCTCCTTCTCTTCCTCCTCCTCTTCCTCTTCCTCCTCCTCCTCTTCCTTCTCCTTTCCTTCCCCTTCTCCTCCTCCTCTTCCTTCTTCTTTCCTTCCCCTTCTCTTTCTCCTTCTCCTTCATCTTCTTTTCCTTCTCCTCCTCCTATTTCTTCATCTTTTAAATTTAGTACTGAAAAGGACCTTAGCAGTCATCTATCTCTAATTCTTTCATCTTAAAGGTGAGAAAACTGAGTATGGCTAAGTAATTTGCCCAGGGTCATAAAGCAGCCAAGTGGCTAGTGACTAGAGCACTGGGTTTGAAATCAAGAAGACTTATCTTGATGAGTTCATGAGTTCAAATCCAGCCTCACACACTTTCTATCTGTGTAACCTTGGGCAAGTCAATTAACTCTGTCTCAGTTTCCTTTTCTGTAAAACGAACTGGAGAAGAAAATGGCGAACCACTTCAATGCCTTTGCCAATAAAATACCAAATGAGATCGTAAACATTGAGACAGGACTAAAATGACTCAACAACAGCAAGAAATAGAGCCAATATATTTGAAAGTTAGGATACCAACACTGGTGGTTTGACTCCAAATCCAGAGTTGTTTGCAAGTAGAAGATCTAATTTTATGTACTATTTCCTCCCCATAATATACATGTGATCGTGGCTAAATCATTTAATTTCCCTATAATTAATTTACTTATCTGTTAAATGGGGTCAAAAAATGCTTCAGTGGACTGGTAAGAGGGAAGAGCTTATAAACCTAGAATCATTCATATAAAATAATTATATATTTATATATAAATATTTACATGTCATATAAAATAAAATCATAAAATATATATTTATATGGCATATAAAATAAAATAATAATTTTATTATTACTTTCATATCTATGAGGGATATAAAGGTGAGTGAAAAATAACAAAAACAAAACAACCAAACAGAAATGTTTTAAATTTTGCCTTTCTTTTTTAATAGAAAAGCAAACTATTAATACGTATTAAATAAAGAAACGTGACACAGTAAAAATTTTAGTACACTGCATTTTGATCCAAAGGACCTGAGTTTGAATCCCAGCTCTGTTAATAAGAGTTCTGTGGGACTCAGAGGAAGTCAATTAATATCTCTGGGCCTCAGTTTTCTTGTTTTAAGATGAAAATATAGATCAGATGTTCCATAAGATCCTATTTTATAGCTCTAAACAGTATGATTTAGAGATTTATGGGGTAAGGGGAGAGGAGAATATCTCCGGTATGTTCTTCCTGAGGGAAAAAAGGGAAGAATTAGTTTTAATGTGTTGAGCATTTAAACACCTCATTTATGGGTAATTTAATGCTCTCATTCACATTAGCTCTATCCTCTTGAGGTCCCGAGGAACGCCCCCAAACAGATGTCACAATCCCCAGTTTAAGAATAACTTACTTGGGGAAAAAAAGGAATGACTTAGGTGGACTAGTTGGGACTACAAATGAGTCCTTAGCCCTTCCATCTGGTCTTGCTCCTTTTCTGTAATGGCACGGGGGCCTGCTTGTCCCTTCTGTTTCCAACAGTCCCTTTTGTGAGAAGCATATTAAGTCAACCACTACTACATCGTGATATGTGATGGACAAGGGGAAAGAGGAGGGAGGAATTGTCAACGTTAGATGAACTCCACAAAGTAAGCTGAATAAACCCCCATGATGTACAGCTATTCCTTAGAGCTTCTACTCTTTCTACTTCTACTCTCTCTCTCCCCTTTTTTTAAATTCACTTCAACAAACATTTATTGAGAATTTTTTATGTACAGAGCACTGTGCTTAGTGTGTAAGAAAAGAGCAGGTTACCCCATAGGACAACAAGCAAATACCCAATTTTCCTTGGAGTTAGTGTATCCCTGGCAATGGTAGTAGGTTTAGAGCACCCCAAAAAATTCAAGGATAAGAATCAGTGGTGTGGGGAGGTTGGGGGGGTCAAAGAGAATAGGGATCAAAATAAGTAAAATTGTTTTCCCAGCATTTTTAAGGAAATTTAAATTTTCACCTTGTGATCTTGCTATTTGTTGTTTTTGTTGTTCATTCATGCCTGACTGTATGCTACCTCCATGGACTTTGTCCATAGGGTTTTCTTGGAAAAAACCCTGGAGTGGTTTGCCATTTCCTTCCCTGGTGTGTTTTCATTTTTACAGAGGAGAAACTGAGGAAAATAGGGCTTGTGACCTGCCTCGGGTCACACAGCTAGTAAGTATCTGAGGCTGGATTTGAACTCAGATTTTCCTGACTCCATACTCAGTACTCTATCCATTGCATCACCTAGATATTACCATTCAGTTTTTTAGATGAAGTGAATTCAAAGTCATTAGTTATAACTAAAAGTAACATAGTATGAAAAAAGCTTTCAAAAATTAAATGAACATTATAAGAACTGTCATTTTATCCCTTTTAAACTAAATTTCCATACTTTGAAGGATGCCTTCTCATTCTTGGTAACTTGTGTCTATATCCTCCCATGAATCCTCCATAATGGGTGAGGGGTGGGAAGGGAGATGTCCATCCAACATAATGTGGTCTTTCATTGTGTTTTCTTGACTTTTGTGGATTCCTGTAGGCTATGTATCCATTATCTTCTGCCTTCAACACATTCCCAGCCCACATTCCTTTAAGAAAATGTGAAGTCCAAATTCCCAATAGGACTTTTGAACTGTTTTCCTTATTCCCAAACCTCACACTGAATAAAATTCTTGATATTCAATATTTTAATAATCAATAGTGAAAGAAAGGTGTTAATGTTATATTCTGTTACTTTGCAATAATTACTAAATGTTACCTTTGGAGTTCCTAATTACAGAGAGGATCCAGCTCCAGCTCTGCCACTGGCTAGGTAGGCCTTGTACAATAAGCTCAAAATCTCTGGTTTTCCCATCTGTAAAAATGAAGGAACCATCTAAATGATTTCTCAGGTCCTTTCCCACCTCAAAAATTCTACAATTCTATTAATATTTGTATTCTCATTTATACCTTGGAGTGTTAGAATTGGTCCCTGTAAGTTGAAGAAATCAGCATTAATACATTACCATCCATTACCCTTTCTAAATCATCTGGCAATTTCTGCCACACTATTTAATGATAAAATGCTTTTGTATTGCCTGAAGAGAAAGAACTCTGGGTATTAGGTGTATGAATAAGAATCAGATTTGCTCCTTGTGCATAGATGCAAGACTTCACATTTGGAATACATTTCCACAGTTAGGATTCTTTTGGATTCATCTTGGTTTGCTATTCATCCTTCTGCATTCTGCTGGTAATTTGCCCTTTAGTTTGTGATTAGGCAAATCAATGTCAAGACCACCCAAATAACTGGAAGACAAATTCAGGTGGCAAGGGTATTTTAAAATGTAAATCAATCAATAAATAACACAAAGCCTTTGGCAAGGAAGAAAGATACTCTGAACCAAGTTTTATTTGCCTCAGTCTAACTTTTGTCTCATATAAAAAAATGTATATAGATCATGTTTGGAAGGAAAAATAAAAAGATGCTGCATTTCAAATGGAAAAATCTTTTTTTTAAGTGCAAAAAGCCATGGCAATAATGTTCTGAAAATAAGACTCCTGCATTTCAATTTGCAGAAAGCCTGTAGGAACTATTGAACCTGTCCTGAGCTTTCACCATGAAGTAGTATATTCCAACATATTCCTATTAGTACTGATTTTTTTTAAGGGAAGAAAATAGAGATCTTTTTTTCTTGGGTTAGAGAGACAAGATGGTGTAGTGAAGGAACATTTCCAAAATAGAAAAATAATGACCAGTGGTGGTGTTACCAAAAAAAAAAATTATTTGAGATAATTGCTCCTGCTTAGGGAAAGTATTTATTTCTATTTAATTTTAATGACTTCCCCCAGGTAAAAGCCTTCAAGAATTTACTGTGTGTGTCTGCCTACAAATGGCCAGGTTAGTGATTGGACATATGCCTCTAGACAACAGCCAATGGTTCGTTTGAAGGCTATGCTATTACGCACCTTGCTTGTATGTAATAGCTTCCCGACATTATACCGTAATGGGGAAAGTAGCAAGTAAACTGTCTTTGACAAGGGTAAGGTGTCTTTATTAAACTTTATTTATGCTTTTACACTTGCTGTTCTCTATGCCTAGAATGTTCTCCTTCTCATTCTTTGCCTGTTGCATCCCTATTCCTCAAACTAAAATGCCGCCCCCCTCATCACCTTCCCTGTTCACTGTCAATAATGATACCTCCCTTCCCCCACCCTACCATCCCCTAAAACTATGTGTTAAACCTTGTTATTTCATTTATAAGGTAGTACATTATAGATTCATAGGATTCAGAGTGTTAAGGGATCACAGAAATGTTCTAGCTTAGAATTTTTAACCTTTTTGTGTGTCATGGATTCATTTGAATGGTAGTCTATGGACTCCTCAGAATAGTCTTTATAAATACAGAAAATCTACATAGTATTACAAAAAGGAACTGATTATATTGAAATACAGTTTTCAACATGCTAAAAAGAAAAAAAAATTCACAGACTCCAATTTAAGACCTTTGGTCTAGGCCGACTTCACTTTAGAAATGAGGAAAATGGGGGCGGCCAGGTAGCACCGCGAGTAAGAGCATGAGCCCCAGAGTCGGGATGACCTGGGATCAAATCCAGGCTCAGACACTTAGCACCTAACCAGAAACACCTGGCCGTGTAACCTTGAACAAGTTCTTAACCCCAATTGCTTAGGGGCAGCCAGGTGGCTCAGTGAGTAAGAATATTGTCCCCAGAGTCGGGATGACCTGGAATCGAATCTGGGCTCTGATACTTAGCACCACATCCAGAAATAACTGGCCGTGTAACCTTGAGCAAGTTACTTAACCCCAATTGCTTAAAAAAAAAAGAAATGAGGAAAATGAGACTTAGCACAGTGAAATGAATTATCCAAGGACTCACAGGTAGGTTGCAAATAACAGAACCAAAATTTTAATACAGGTCTTTTGATTCCAAGTCTAGTTCCCTTTATACTAATAACACTTTTCCTTTTTTTGATTTACCCTCCTATGAGACTATAAACTCCAAGAGGCAAGTGAAGAGCATCTTACATAAACTTTACCTTTCCACATGCCTAGCATAGTACTCTCAATGTAGTAGGCATTAAATAATTTTTGTTACATTCAATTGATTTTAGAACAGGAGAGAAAAGCTGATCATTATGGCTTATATATCATGACAATTTTCTCTTTAATGGAAATTGCTTTCAATTTTTACTGATACCAGTTGCATTACCACCTTCTAGCGATGATCCAAAGATATAAAAATAGGATGTTATTATGATTATTTATAAGGCAAATAGTTTAAAACTGCACCTGTCATTTCCCCTCCCCCCAAATACTTTTAAATCCATGATTTTGGGGAGAAATCTTAATTTTTTTAAATATTTGAAATAAGTTAATAACATTCCAAATAGACTTGGTTCCTGGATACAAAGCAATCTGTTTGTTATTAAGAAGAATGAGGGGAGCTGCTGATAGCTATTTGTATGTGAAGATTTTGAGGACCAAGAAGAGAAAAATTGAAGCAGTTTCAGGAGAATGCAGAGACCTGGAAATGTCACTGAAGGAGAAAAAAAGGACCTTTTGAAATGAAGGTCTGAATGTCAGAACAGCCCTCTGAGGTCATTTGATTCAAAACAAACCTGAATAGGAATTCACTCTGCATTATCCCCAACAAGCAATCATCCTACCTTTCCTTGAAGAATTCTAGTAAGGTGGCACTCTTTTCTAAAGCAACCCATTTCTCTTTTCGACAATTCTAATTATTAGGAGGTTTTCCTTACATTGAACTGTCTTTAGCTTTCTTGTATTGCTTCTACTTCTGCCTCTGGAGCCAAGCAGAAGACGATTACTTCCTGTCTCACCCAACCTCCCTTCATACATTTAGAGACAGCTATCATGACCCCCTAAGAAGTCTCTCTTCATGGTCAAACATCCCCAGTCCCTTGGATAATCACAAGCTATGGTCTTGAGTCCTCTCGGTAGCCTATTCACTTTCTCCTTGATCCATACCAGTTTATCAATGTCTGACTTAAAATGATAATCAGAAACTTGAACATAATGCTGCTATGAATGGGGAAGGGTACAGTAGGGCTGTCTGACACTATCCTCACTTAGGATACATGCCTCTCTTTATGCACCCTAAAATTACTTTAAATCTTAAACTTCTTCCAAGTAGTAAATATGAAATAGGTACCAGACATGTTATTTTACTGGTCAAGGGAGCTCCCAAGTGGAGTTTATAGTTTTTCTACAAATGCAAATCAGCAACTCTTCTCCAACTAAAGTGCTAAATGGTTAGGGAAAACCACCTAGGGTCCCATAGCCAATATGTAAATAAGACAAGACTTGTACTGAGGTCTTCCTGGCTTGGAATCCAGCTCTCTGTCCACTGGACTAGATTGCCTTTGCAGAAAAACATGGCTGGATAAAATACTGTTATGGGAAGATATGGTTTAGGGGTGATCAATAACATATTTGTTCCCTGCATGAATACTTTTTTTGAGGAGGATCAAAAGTGTGATTTCTTCCATGTAGGAAAACCCAGTGAGGAAAACCCCTCTACCAATGTAGATCAATATCTGCTCTGCAACTTATGGTCTTAATGAGTTGTCCTGGGATACTGAGAGGTTAAGCACCTTACCCAGGCTAACATAACCAGGATGTATTAGGAGGAGGAACACAGACCCAGATTTTCCCAATTCCAAGTCCAGCTTTCTACCAGTTGCTCTGTGGCTGGCTCCATAAAGAAATATAATATGTAGCAGTTAAGTCTGTTTGAGAACATTGCATCTAATTTAGACAAGGGAAGAATTGTGGCTGTGCTGAGCATATTAAGGGTATATTTCAAAGTGAATCAAGTAGAAAAAAATGTGACATTTTAGATATAGGGGACAAAAATGTAAATGTTTCCTCCCTACAGATCTAATGGAAAGATATTAGATAAAGTCAGGAGGGAGGTAGATAACATAAAAATAGTAAGGGTTATCGGACCTTATGTAAACCTTTGAGTTTTCATAGTTTTCTTGGTTGTTAAGCCATATTCAAACTCTGTAAGGCCCAATTCAGTTCACTCAGTCTTGTGGCCATAGACAGAGTCCTAACACAGGTTAGTCATCTTTTAACTACATTTACAAGAGTCATAAAGGGATAAGGCAATAGAATATATAGAAAGCTCAATTCAAATTCATCCCCATTAAGGGGGAAGGGTAGAGGGATCACACAGAAAATCATATATTCCAATGACTACTTGAGTAATCATCTTTTATACCATTATAGAATCATTTAAAGCTGGAAGGGGCCTTAGGAAACATCTAGCTTAGCCTTCTCATTTTAAAGATAAGGAAGATGAAGACCTGAGAGATGCAGTGACTTGCCTAGGAACACACACGGTAAAAGGGTATTTGAGACGAGACTCCAATCCAGGTCTTCCCGTCTCTCAGTCTAGAATTCTTTCCTCTACAGCGAACTATCCCTCTGTGAAATTTGATTATTATGACTGATGCTACTGTCTAGGCTTGTTTAAAAAAATTATATCTTATTCTTTGCTTAGTAATAAGATTGGTATGTATGATCTAGTAGATAGACTGTTGGAATTGGAATTGGGAAGACTTCAGTTCAAACCCCACCTTTTGACTGTTATTGAGCTGTGTGACCCTGGGAAAGTTGTGAGAATGATCAATTTTCATATATTCAGAACTGGAAGAGACTTTGAAGTCATGTAGTTTAACTTCCTCTTTCTATAGATAAAGATACTGAGGACTAGTAAAGTTAAGTAATTCACTCAGTGCCTTTGAGGGAAAAAGTAGCAGAGTTGAGTCTCAGTTTCCTTTTCTCTAAAATGGGAATGAGGATGACTGCAGAACAGGCTGCCTTAAAGAATTGTTATGAGACTCTGAACAAATATTATATGCACAGTGCTTTGCAAAGTTTAAGTGCTGCATAAATGTCAATTATTATGATGATGACTCATTTAGATCATAAAACCATACATCTGCATATGAATGCAAAGGTCAATCACCTACAACCAGGACTATACAGAACCATTCCAAACTGATGGATCTCTATTCTGTTAGCAAGAAGTACCATAACTAGGACCCGCATTCCTTCCTTTGCTGCCTTCCTGACTCCTAAGAACATAAAAAGTTTTGAGTTGTGGCTAGCCTGAGTTGTGTCACAACTTAAGTCCATTTTCTCTTATGGTGAGTATGAAACAAGAGGTTCACTATTTTTATATAATAGCCCTTTATGTCACTGAAAGAAAGTTATTAAATCATATGTCAACTTCTTTTCCCTGATAAATAAGTCCAGTTTCATTAATCATGTTCTCTCTTTTCGATATCCTTTTTAATTTTTTTTTCTTCCCCATGGTGGCCCTGTACTACTTACTTCTTTCAGCTTTCCTCAATATGTAGAGAATAGTTATTAATCATATGAATTATTGATTTTAAATTCCCTCTTCAATCTTCTGATTGTATCTTGACAACACTGCTGACCTTTATTCATCCAGCTTTCCACCATTGATATCAATTGGACTTTGGGGACAAAGAGGGAGAGCATAATATAAAATCCATCATCTAGGTCTTATAGTGTATTTTCACTAAACCAGGTTTCAAAGCATGTCATAATAATATAAAAGGGTTTATTTTTATTCCTCAATATGCTATAAATTAATACTAAAACTGACAATGACTGTTGACAAAAGTTGGGAAAAGTTGAAGAGATAACTTCAGGTTCCTAAAAATGAAAATATTATGAGCTGCTGCTCAAACTACAGTGATATGGACAATATTTGGGATCGTTGTACAAGAAAACATCTTAATTTCCAGATTTTTCCACTAAGTCAGGGGCAGTTACATTATTCTTTCAAAATTAGCAATATGAACAAGGGTTGCGGGAGGAAATTGTGTAATATTTCAGTTAATGCAAAACCAGAGGAACACAATTTCCTGCTTGGAAAAGATAAGTTTTCACACAAAATCATAATACACTTTAATTTAGAAAGGTACCTAAAAAGAGAAATAGCCACAGCTGCAGTGAAGACTGATTATTTCTCTCTGTTCTTTTAGACAGAGTGTCCTCCATCCTAGATGTCTTGACTATACTGGAAGGCCTTAGAGTGAGTTTGTGTGACAGTGGTCCCTCTGGGATGCCCGTAAAATTGAGATGTGCACTTCATAATGCTATCCTGGTGATCACACATTGTTTTTAAATATGCAAATGCTAAAAACAGAGCAACTAAGAGAGAAACAAAGCTTAAGGGAATAGAAGAAAAAATGGTACAAGAATTGTTTTTGTAAAAATGTCAAACTAATACAGCTTTTTCCCAGTCATTTCCAATCATTTCACCTGTCACCAAAATCAGGGGAGGGGTGACTCATTCCTATATAGAACTTCCATATAAGAGCTAAACTTTTAAGATTGGGAAAATGAGAAAATATGAAAGTGACAAAAGGAAAGGATGACAGGAGAAGGGGATTTATTGCTTCATCCTGCATGGCCGGCATTAGCCATCCGTGTCACTCAATACTGAGCATCTTTCTGCAAAGTGAAGGCTGTGCATTAAGTATATAATTCACAAATGCTACTATGACAGTGCCATCACTTTGGAATTGTAGTTTTGTTGTTATCAAGCCCAACTTTGGAGAATCCTCTAGAGATGCTACAGAGGGACAAGATAAGCCTGGTTTTATATCCTCTAGATCAGAGGGCAGCCTTGCATAAAGCTAAATAAAAAAAGTGCTAAACAGGTTTGCAGAGGAAAAAAATAATTCTGTTCATGGGACCTGCATAACAATAGGTGGGGTCATGTAACAGCGCATGAAGAGACCATTTGCAATCCTAGGTGTTATACCTCTGCTCCTAATGGTGATACAGAATTTTTCTAAGCCAAATACCATTTGTAAGGCAGTGAACATATGAGGGAGATTACATGGAAGAAGGGGATTATTTTTCCTTTAAGTTATTAGAGTGAATACATTTCCCATCAAGGAGAGGAAGCAAATATGATCTCCTTTTAAGAACTAATTATGATCCTTTTCTCTATTTGCAACGGAGAGGATTATTTATTATATTTCTACATGGCTAAAATGAAGTTTAGACTTGAAATATTATTTTTTGAATTTGATAGTTATTGAAGCAATCCATAGTTGGTACTTAAAGGAGGTTTCACAGAATTGGATCGACCAGTCAGTACTGAAAACAATGGGCTCAGTTTAATTCCCACTTCTGCCACTTTTTACCTGTGTTATGAATCTCTTTGCACGTCAGTGTCCTTATTTATGAAATGAAGGAGTTGAATTGATATCTCAATTCATATATCAATATCAATTGATACTGATATATTTTCTCTTGTTTTTTGCAGTTGTAGATCTATAAACATATATAAAGCCATGATGGTCTTATGATAGGTCCCCTAGGCTTGATACATGGTCACCTCTTTTGTTATCATCCTCTTCATCAGGGTGGCTCAGGATTGCTGTAGGTTAGTAGGTTGTTTTTTTTTTTTTGATAGAGAAAGGCAGGGTCCTGTTCAGTTGTCTCTGACTGGTTTTCTACCTCAGATATCACAAGCAGGGAACTGAGCCAATCAAAAAGATTTCATGGGAGATGGATGTTTCTAGTTCAGCACATTCCTGGAAAAGGAAAGGGGTTCCAGGTAGGAGAAGGGGAGGGGATGAGATTAAGGCAGAGATATCCCATTGGACAAAGACTAGACTTTGAAACCAGAGACTTTTCCCCCATATACCAATAGCTTTAAAACGTTATCTCAATAATTTGACAAAAAATGCTTGATTCTTCAGTGTGAACTTTGTTAATAGAATATTTTAATATCCTGTGCTCAAAGAATCAAATATTATTTTAGAAAATAAATTGTTGGATTTTAACAAAATTATTTTTATACTATTTTTTGTGTACTAGGGTACAATGCTATGCTTACCTATAACAGTCCCTGTACGCATATGATTTATGAGTTGTAAAGGTTTGCTTTTCTTTTCTAAACACACCTAACTCTTACCTATTAGCTTGCCACTAGCTAATTGTCTTACTAACTCTCATGTTAAGTTTAAATTAATTTTTTGGTTAATTCCTTCCCTATCCACTTGTAATAACTCAAGAAACTTTATTTTTAATAGGTTTTGTCTTTCTTCTTTCATAAACCTCAAATTCATAAGCTTCAACCAACATCAATATTACTATCCAAAAAATTTACTAATGGTACTGAATAATACAAAAACAGACTATTTCATCAATATATTGACTTTAAGAAAATCACAGCCAGTTACCTCTCACTAACAGCTGCAACTTCTGACTCCTCAAAACCCTAGAACCACAGTCCAATAATTCCATTTTCTCAGGATAGCAGTTAAGTCTCATAGGACTTCTCAGAATGTCTCCTCCATAGAATAAGAGTTAAACTTAGTTCAATTAAAATGTCTATTCATGTTTTCTCAAGAATAACAGTTAATTCTTGAAGTCTCTCATAGACTCTTTGCTCATGACATCTGACTTTTCTTTTTTTCAGGAAAGATTTTCTCTCTCAGTCTTCTCAGTGCTTCACACAGATTCCTTCCAAAATGACAGTTTACTCTCATGACCTTCTTTTTTAACCAAAGTCTTTGTGAGAAACTATTTAAGCTGCAATAACAATTCTTTGTATTTTATTGTTTTGGGCCAAGTTAAATATTGATCAGGGTAATTATCTAGTGAGTTTGAGAAATCTGGCTTACTTGGGCACAGGTCACTTTTTTAGCTCAGGCCTGTTTAACTCACCAAGAGAAAAATCCCTGTCTTGGTGCCTTCTTTGAAACTTTAGTCTTGGTGAGTTTCATGAAATAACTTTCCCAGCAGCATGTAGCCAGTAAAGTTCAATGGCAGGACTTGAACTCATACCTTCTAGGTTTCAAAGTAGGATTTCTATCCATTGCACAAGAATATTCCAGATTACTCCTCATGGAGAACTCCCTTAATAGGGCTTTCCACATTTAGTCCCACTACCAAATAGAGGCAATCTCCAGGAAATTTGCTCTAAATATAAATAGTCTTCACTTCATTTAGTCTGGACACACTTTAGAGTCTACCAGAGTACCTTCACTGATGAAAAATACTTTCATCTTTTAGTAAAAAGGGGGTAGACCACCCCCTGAAATGCTACATACCTTATTAAATGTGGCATCTGCGACTTTTTCACTTAACTGCTTAATTTGGGTTTTTTGTTTGTTTTTATTTTTTGTTTTGTTCTTTTTTGTTTTTCTTTAGTTTTAAGAGAAGGTTCTATCCAGTTCTAGTGAGAGGGTGGGGAGCAATACTGAGAACTGAAAATATTATCTTTCAACTCTACAATCTATTACCTGCACTAAATTGATATTCCAAGGGCATAAATCTGACCACATAACTTTCTAGCTTAAGAAGTTTCAATAGTTCCCCATTGTCCCTAGGATAAAATACAATCTCCTCTGCCTGGCATTTAAAGCCCTTGATAATATTGTTAAAATCTGTGTAACTAATTACACATTACTCCCACCCATGCTCTCTACATTCCAAACAAACTGGACTGCTTGCTCTTTCCACACATAACTTTCCACTTCCTTCCCCCATGCACTTGGACAGGGTTTACCCCATGCCTGGAATAAGCTCACCCTCCTCACATATACCTTATAAAATACCTAACTACTTTCAAAGAACTCCTTATGTGCCATCTCCTACAAAAGGCTTTTCCTAATCTACTAAATTGTTAATGCTGTCACCTCACCAAAATTACTTTGTACATAAATATATTTAATAAATTCAGTATATGTACATATGCCTATAAATGTATATATGCAAACACATACTTTTTGTGCCCTTTATGTACATATTGTTTTCTCACCACCACTACTGCAGTGGAATAAAAACTCCTTGAGGACAAGGATTCCTTTGTTTTTGTATTCTTATGCCCAGCACCTAGTAAAATGATTTACATATAGCAGATGCTTAATAAATTTTTTTAAAGTTAGAAACTACCTATAGAATCTGGTCTATTTGCAGATTGGTCAGTCATTTCAGTTGTTTTCCAACTTTCCTCTTGACAAAGACAAAGGAATGATTTGCTGTTTCCTTCTCCAACTCATCTTATAGATGAGGAAACTGAGGCAAACAGGATTAAATGACTTGTCCAGGGCTATCTGCAGATATGTCAATCCTAATTCAAAGAATTATTTACTCCATTGAAAGCTATTGCTATAATTGATTATTATGAAATAGGAATGAATTATCTTTCACCATTTTCTGTCTTTTCAAAGTAAAGTTTTTAAAGCATTAGTGTCTCACAAGGCACTAAAGGTAGCTAGGTGTTACAGTGGATTACAGTGTTCTGGAGTCAGGAAGACCTGATTCAAATCTGGCCTCAGATGTGTCACCTTGAGCAAATCACTTGACCTCTTTCTGCATCAGTTTCCTCATTTATATAGCAGGGATAATAATAAAATACTGACCTCACAGGGTTGTTGTGAGAATCAAAATAGATAATATTAATAAAGCTTTTAGCACAGTGTCTGTATACAGTAGGTGCTTTTTAAGTAGGTGCTTAATACATGCATATTTCCTTCCCTTCTTCCTCATAAGTCACAAAGGGTTTTGTTTATTATCCTCATTAGGAGTTTCAAGTAACTTCCCATTTAGATTATTGGGAAGCCATTTTCAAGGTGTGTTTATATTTCAGTTCAGTTTAAATGGCTTTACTATTTCTTTGCATATAGGTTGTGTCCATTAGCCCATTCTTGGCTAACTAAAAATTGCTACTACATACAATACGAAAGTTGTATCTTGATAAGTTTGCAGAGGAATTCACACACACACAGAGTCTGAAAATTTGGAAAATAATAGTGTCCTCTTTTCACAGTTGTTTGTAAGTACAGAGGCCAGTAGCAATAATGGTAAAGGGGAAGAATCTCAGTGAGAACAAGTTTCTTCTTTGGTCTTGCTTCTCTAGAACTACAATGACGAGATAAATGCAACACCTGATAGGCAAAAAGAACTATGCAAGTCTTCTCTGTGAGGATAATTGATAGAAATATTGGCCTTAGCAAAGGTTTGCACCTTTTCCAGAGCCATAACTGATATAGTCTATGGCGAGTGATATCCAGTTACAGGACATGTACCTAGAAAATCTCCTTGCTGTATATTTGTTGGAGGTTGTCTTTTTTCCAAGTATTGTGATTGTTTCTTACACACACACACACACACACACACACACACACACACACACACACACCACACACTCTTCAAATATAAAGGTTGGCTGTTTTGATTTATTCATATCCTACCAACTTAAATCCTCAATCTATCATTTAATACATAAACCTTAGAGTATTTATAGAAAAATCTTTCTTTCTGTAGGGACATACAACAGTTATGTTCCATAGGCTGAAAAAATTTGGCTATGCTCTAGGGTCTTCTAGCCATTCTAGTTAGAGCTGCATTCATTTTAAAAAAATGGAAAAAGACTTGAATTCCTTTTTATACCTAAAGGAAAAATAGGACTGAGCTGTGCCAAAAAGAAGAGCCATAAAAGGTCATAAAGGTCAAAGAGGGTCATAGACTCTACAGATAGATCAAAGCAGTAATCTCAGGCTGAGGGAAGTTTTGAGAAATGTTCAACTCTTTCCCCAAGTTCCTTTCTCTTTGCCCACAGACACTATTTCATTTCAGAGTTTTCCGATAAACTGAATTTAGCCTCAACCACAAAAAGACCATGGGTTAACTAGAGATTGCTATAAAAGTAAAGTTAGAGAAAGAGAAAAAATTCTGCTTAAAAGTTAGGAATTTTCCTAACTGGGGGCTTAAAGCATTTGTGTTTAAGCTCATAATTTTTTGTCAAAAACTCTTTAAGGCTGGAGACAAAGACCTTAGGACCTTAGGACCTTAGGAATCATTTTAGAGACCTTGGACCTTAGGAATCATTTTATTCCCCTCTAGTCTTAAAATTAATTAATTTATTTAAAACTGAGGTAGACTAGCTTATATAATACTTTTTTCCTTTATTTGGTAAACTACATCCTTGCATACACAATAAATATTCATCATATGGCATAGGATCAGTAAAAGTTTCCACCTGATTTCCATGGTAGAAAACCAAAGAAATGAGAGATCCTTCAGGGAATTGAGGCCCTTCAACTTATGAAAGCCTATGATAAAAGGGTTAAAATTATGTTTATGATGTATTAACCATACTGATCTAATGTTTAGTTTCAAATAATTGAAAATACTCAAAATTAAACTTTTCAAGCCATTTGGGAAAGGGCCTAGCATTTTTGTTTTGCTTCAAGCACAATTAGATATTCATAAAACATTTCAACAATTGCTTCAGCCTTTTTAAGTTGTGAAATTATGACATGGTTTTCTGAACTGATAACATTTAATTACAATACATTAGATTGACAGAACATTGGTGGAAGGAACACAGGAAGTTTGGAGTTGTGTATTGTTCTGTTTTTAACTTACTGTGAGCATAAGGATTGTAGAAGATAAAAATACATATAAAACTCTCTTCCTACTTTTAATTAACTTAAGATTTTGTTGGAGTGACAAGATATACACATACAAAATTAAATAACAGGGCAATTAAAAAAGACACTGCCACAATGATTAAATGTCAAATGAGGATATGATCAATAAATGTATTAGATATTGAGAGAAGAAAAGAGATTACCTTAGGCTAGAATAATCACAGAAGACTTCATCAAATAAATTGGATGACTGGAACTGAAAAAAACCCCTTTCTCTGACCATAACTTGCTATCCTTTTACCTCTCTCACTCTTTTATACTCACAATAAATCTAACATTTATCTTCATCATGACCATCAGGCCCTTAAAATAACACTAATCTACTAGTCTATTCCCTAGGCCCCACTCTTGCTTTATTAGCTCCACACCCATGTTTTGACCCAGTGTGCTGCCTCTTGAATGTTTCCCTAACCACAACTCTGAAAAATTCCTCAATTTTTTATAACCATTTCCAAACTGCTAATCTCTGTGACTGAAAACTACTTTATAAAAATCTTTGTTCCTGCTTCCAGGCTCCTGAATATTGCTGGAAAATAGTCTCAAAAAATTCAAATTAAGAAGATCATAGCTGTAAGAAAATTTACAGATAACTTCATCCAACCTTCATCCAACCTTCTCTTGTTACAAATAAGACAATTGGAGACTAGAAATGTTGAGTCACTTGTCACCCATGTGATAAGCAATAGAAGCAATATTTGAATTGAGCTCCTCTAACTCTAAAACCATCCCCCTTCTTGATCATTATATACAATAACCTCAGGAATTCAGTAAACTTTCTTACTTTATTCTCATTTATGCCTACATAGAAAAATTCTAAATTTCCCCCCCTCTTTTCAATCCTTCTACTGTACCTCAGTCCCCAGACCTTTACAACATACAGCCTGGTTTCCAGAAAATACTGAAGCCATCTAAGAAGAACTTTCTTAATTCTTTATTTTTCCTTCTCTTCCAAATCTTTGCCCATCATCACCAACTCTCTCCTCTTCCTCTCCAGTCAGGAAGAAAAAATTCATCCTTACGCATCACTAATGCTACTACCTCTAGTTGCACTCTCCAGCCCTTAGCACATAGTAGGTGCTTAATAAACTGGTCTTCGATTCCTTTTCTGTATACTTTCTCTTGGATTTTACTACTGCAATCATCCCAATCAGTAATCAGGGGTAAGTCATAGGTCAAGGTCAAGATACTGTGGGTCAAAGTAAGGATATTAAAAAAACCTGACATGACATCAAGGTCTTTGTTTTTGTCCCGTAGTAGCATGTTATAATGGAAAGAGTTTGGAAATGGAAAACAAGGGACACTTGGATTCTAATTCTATTTCTGTCGTATTACTAGCTATAAAACTATGGGTAAGACAGCCTCTCAAGTCCTAAGTTTCTTCATCTATAAAATGGTAATAATAATGGTTGTGCTGCTTAGCTCACAGCACTGTTGTTATGAAAACATTAATCTTAAATCATGTGACCTATTAAGTAATGTTTAACAGGTAATGGTATGATGAAATGGTATTTTAGGAAATTTATTTTGGCTGTGAAATGTCATGATTGGATTGTCAAAGATGGATTGGGAGAGAGGGTAAAAGAAAATGGATACACTAAATCTAATTTGGAGGTTATTGCTATAATACAGGACTAATGTGATGAGTTCTTGGACTATGGTGGTGGCATTGGTTAAAAAGGGAGAATTGGCAGGTGAAGTCTTAAGGACTGGATATGAGTGGGGGGGTGAGGGCAAGAGAAGGATGAGTCAAAGATGTTTGTTTCCAGTGTGACTGGAAGAATAATCATACCATTCTTCAAATTGGTTCTTATTGTTTTGTTATTGTTTTGTCCTTCATTCTCAAAGAGGACTATGATATCAGGGAGGTGATGCCATGACATTCAAGTGAATTGAATTTCAGTGAGGCAGTGCTGTGGAAAGGCACCAGCCTCACTTTCTTCTCCTGAGCATCTTGGTTCAGTAGCAATATATAAATCAGGAGATGGTCCTAGATGCGGTGGAGTCCTTGGTCTTTTTTAAGCTAGGTTTTATTCTTTGTATGAGGTGGTAATGGAGCAACCAAATGTAGTTTCCAGTAAGCTATTAGAGATAATTAGAGACATATAAGTAGAGATAAGGCAAGAAACATAAACTGGAGATCTACATTTATGAAGCTTATTCATAAAAGGTCGCTTTTGGAGTCATGAAAATGAATAGAAATAATATAACCTTAGATTTATGCAGTGCTTTACACTTTACATTGTGTTTAATTTGAACTATAATTAATCCCTATGAGGTGGATAGTGACAATATTTTCTATTTTACAGAGGAGGAAATTGAGGTGTGGAGTCATTTAATAACTTGTTCACAGTCACTCAGACATCTAGGTTTTGAACTAAACTAGAGGTTTTCTGATGCCATGTTTAATGGTTCTTATTTTTTTAACCTCACTATACCAAAGGAGAAAGGGTAGAGAGAAAACTAGAGGATTGAAGATTAAGCCCTGAGAAGCTCTATAGGCTAGGAGAATCTCCCAGTAATAGGATAAAGAACAAGTGAATCAATAGAAGGAGAAACAGGACTTGATGTGAGCCAAGGAATGAGAGAGCTTCAAAAGAGGATGAGTTCAATTGTGTAAAATAAAGAAAGATATAGGAGACCAAGGAAGGACTACTGAATTCGGTAATTAGGAAGTCACTAGTGAACTTTGAGAGTTTTAGTAAAAATGCACAGGATAGGACAGAAGCCAGATTGCATTGGGTTAAGGAGAGAAAAAAAGAAAGATAAGCAGGTAACATGTGTTGTCTAGATAGGAGGAAAAATAAGATAGGAGCTAGAAAGCATATCAGGGTCATCTGACTTTTTTCAAAGTACAGGGGAAATCTATACATATTTGAATGCAAAAGAAAAGGAATAGTCAAAGGAGTATTTGAAGATGCTGAAGGAAATTGATGAAACAAGTTCCCAAAGAAAAGAGACAGGGAACTGAATCTAGGTGGAGGGGTTAGCCTTGAAAAAGAGGAGAGACATCTATTCCTCTGAGGCATAAAAAAAGATGACTACAGAGATGGAAATACTGTCAGGTTGACAGTGGGAAATATTTGGGAACTCCTGCTGGATGACCTATTCTCTGTAAAATGGGAGGTGAGAGAATGTTTGATGAGAATAAGCACCCAGGGTGGTATGTGGGGGAGGATTGAGTTCTTAATGAAAGTGGGAGAAGGTTTGGAACTACTGGGGAGAGTGTGATAGAGAATCAATAAGAAATGAGTCATCTGAAATGTGACTTCTGAATAATTTGAACTTTACCTTTCTTTTCTTCAGTTCTCAGCTGAAAGTCAGAATTCCAATAATATTTGAGCAGCTTTATAAATAGTTTTCAACCATCATTAGCCCACACAAAATGGACTCATTTGCATGCCCAGGTCAGGGGTTACTGGTTTCAGTTGTTATCTCCAGGAGTGAGAAACTGATGATTATCTCATTCTCAGTTTTAGAAGCAATAATATCACCCTATTGTCCTGAACATGTTAATGAAGTTTCCAGAGGTGGCCAACCAGATAGTAATTTGGGCACTGGGAGAATCTGACTCATTGCCTTTGAAGTACCCTCTTGGGAGATAATTGCAAAGCATCCACGATCTGAGACCTCTCCATAGCCACAGTACTATTGAGGTTACCATATAGCAACAGAAACTGCTTTAAACCAAAAACTTCTGAGAACACTGCCAGGTAATTTAAGGTCTCTTTGATAGGCTTCCAGACTAATCTCTGGGGCTGATTAGATGGGGTTCATCAGAGAGGTATTTCAGGACTGCAACTTTCAGTTTATCCACATAAATCACACAGTGAAGCCAAAAATTACTGACACCTGCTGTTGAAACTGTGCTCTCCTGCAACTGTTAGGATCTGTGATTTCATCAGAGTGTGCATTAGTGTCACAAATACAAATCCCCATACCAAGGCTACTTGATAAAAGAATTCATTTAAAGATCTCTGAGAATTGTTGCCATGTTCTTGCCACCAAATGGGTGATGAGCCCTTTTCGGACTTAGCTCATAGGGCCACAGAAATACAGTCCATCACCAAATTTGTACTTATCGCCTAACCCTCATTTTAATCTCAGTCCTGTCATTTGCTACATGTGTGACCTTGGGGAAGTCACTTATCCTTTTTGGACCTCAATCTCCTCATATGTAAGGAAGGCAGTTTGACTTTATGGCCTCTAGATTTTACTCTGTGACCCTTTCTGGCTAGGTAGGATCTGCAAAAGTTTGTGCTAATTGATATAGCCTTCAAGAACCCAAGGTTACTTCTGTGCCATGGTGACATATCAGAGAAGGGCTATGGTATATTAATCACATTTGAAAATGAAAGTGGCTTTTATTTCTAAGCTGAAAGGATCCAAGGGGCATTATTGAAAAATTCAGAATTATTATTCTGGAATTGACACTAACTTTGGCATTTCCATGACTTGGAATCATTTCTTCCAGATATCACCAACTATACCAACCTATCTCATGTGTCCATGCTAATTTTCAATTATCAGGATTGCTTTGGTTCCTCTTATGATTCACTTGCTCCTAAAAAACCTCAGTTCACTTATCCTTATGAAGTGCTTAACACTGTTAATCGCTTTCCCCACCCCCAGACCTCTTTTTGATTGTAACACACCAACTGACATATGTTAGCTTTTACCCAGTATTTGCAGCCTACACTGTAAGACAGAGAAATATCAGTTCAAAAATGATTCCTAGAGAAATAAAAATCCTACATGTCAAAATGTTCAAATTTTCATAAAAGAAAAATAAAAAGAGACAATTTGGTACTGATTGAGAATATAGCTGATGGTGGCATCTGCTGAAGATAGTTAAGGTAAAAACATACTTGTAAAAGACTATAAGGTGATAATCATATGAGGTCTAGTGTAGTCCAGTCCTTTGATTCTAGGGATCTTCTTTCACAAGTTCCTTATACTCTATCTCCAGATGTCTACCTGAAGACAAAAATATTTTCTGTGAGAAGTATGGATTTAGGGTTTATATTTTGGTTTTGTTTGGACCTGTTATTTTATCTATAGGAGAATTCTTGGGGTGGGTACTCCCTCCACCGATGCAGATTAACAACTTGTCTGTCATTTATTGTCTAAGAGAATTCTGAAGTTACTGAAGAGCTAAGTAATTGACTTAGGGTCACCTGGCTGGTATTTAATAAATAAAATTCATTTCAGGAGGGGAGGAGCCAATTTGACACATTAGAAGTAACTCAACTGGACTCTCCCAACATTCCCTTCCAAACGACTTTAAAATAAGACCTCAAATCAAATGTTATAGTGGCAGAGCCAACAAAGGGTCAATGTGAGACATTTTTCTGGCCAAAGGAAACTCAGGAGGTCAGCAGAACTTTGTGACTCTGGGGTGGAAACCTGTCCAGGGGCTATATGAGCCTCAGTGGCAGCAGCAGTTTCAGAAGTCCTAAACCTAGAGGTGGTAAGTGGTTACATAAGTGGCCAGAAAGCAATTATAGGGCAAGCTTTTCTGGCATTGATTGGCAACTCAGTTATATACATGCACAGTTCCAGGGCAAAGAGGAACACTAGGAGTCAATCACAAGGAAGCAGGAGCCCTGGTTGTAGTTCTGAGGTGAAGAGAGCTCTCAAGCTTGGGGCTGCAGGATCAGAAGCCCTTTCTGGGTAAAGACCAGAGTGCAGACTAGGAGAGCAGTGATTTCTCTCCACCTCAAATCACCTCAGAATCAAACCACCTCAGAAGCACCACAAACTTACAAATCCCTAGAACTAACTCTGAAAGCAACAGTGTACAGAAGTTTGAAGCTTGGATAGTACCTTCCCACTCTCAGGTGAGCAGTGTCCAACTTTAACATAAAATTAAAAATCAAGAAGTAGCCTAGAAAAATGAGCAAACAAGAACAAAATAATTTGACTACCAGAAAGCTACTATGATTGTAGAGAAGACCAAGATATAAACTTGAAAGAAAACAAAAATAAATAGCTACAAAGTCTAAAAGGAATGCTAATTGAACTTATGCCTACCAAAAATTCCTGGAAGAGTTATAGAAAGGGATAAGGCTGGCAGAGGAAAAATTGTGGAAAAGAAATAAAAGTGATGCCACAAAATTATGGAAAGAGAATTAACAGCGTGGTAAAAAAAAGGAACAAAAATTCTGAAGAAAATACCTTAAAAATAGAATTGGCTTAATTTCACTGAAGAAAAGAACTCATTAAAGAGCAAAATACGCCAAATGAAAAGGAGGTACAAAAATCACTGAAAAAAATAAGTATTAAAAAACAGAATTAGTGAAATGAAAAAGGAAGTACAAAAACTGACTAAAGAAAATAATTTCTTAAAAATTAGAATTGGGCAAGTGGGAGCTAATGAATCCATGGAACATGAAGAAACAATAAAACAAAGTCAAAAGAATGAAAAAATAGAAGTAAAAGTGAAAGTTCTTATCAGGAAAACAGCTGCTCTGGAAAATAGATCAAGGAGAGATAATTGAGGAATTATTGGACTACTTGAAAGCCATGATTAAAAAAAATAGTCTAGCATCTTATTTCAAGAAATTATAAAGTAAAATCCCCACCATGGCTTATATTCAAAAAGTAAAATAAAAATTGAAAGAATCCCCCCATCACTTCCTAAAAGAGATACCCAGATGAAAACTTCCAGGAATATTATAGCCAAATTCCAGAGCTCCCATGTCAAAAAGAAAATACTTCAAGTAGTGAGAAAGAAAAAAATAATTATTGTGCAGTAACAATCAGGATGACACAAGATTTGGTGGCCTCCATGTTAAAGGAGCAGAGGGCTTGCAATATGATATTTCAGAGGGCAAAGGAGCTAAGATTACAACAAAGAATAATCTATTCAACAAAACTAAATATAATCCTTCAGGGGAAAAGGACATTTAGTGAAACAGTGGACTTAAGCATTCATGATGAAAAGACTAGAGCTGAATAGAAAATTTGACATTCAAACACAAGGCTCAAAAGAAGTATAAACAAGGTAAACATGAAAGAGTTATCATAAATACTAATAAAGTTAAACTGTTTATGTTCCTATATAGGGAGATGTAATTCCTAAGAACTTTATAATTATTATGGCATTTAAAAGGAATTTACATAGACTGAGGGTATGGATATTAGTCTATTATGTTGGAATGATTACCAAAAAAATGAAGGGATGAAAAACAGGGATGCCCTGGGAGAAGAGGGAAGGGAGAGGTAAATGGGGAAATTTTTTCTCACATAAAAGAAGTGCACATTGAAGAACTTTTATAATGAGAGAGGAAAGGGGGAGTGAAAGGTAATGCTTGAACTCCATTCTCATCAGAATTGGTTCAAAGAGGGAACAATATATATACACATTCAGTTGTGTATAGAAATGTAACTTACCCAATAGGAAAAAAAGGAGGTAGAGGGGTTATGAGAAGGAGGAGGTAGTGATAAAAGGGAGGATAGCTTAAGGAAAGTAGTGGTTAGAAGCAAAATCAAATTTTGAGGAGAAACAGAATAAAAAGAAAGAAGAAGCAGAAGAAAAAGACACAGAGAGAAATATACAGTAATCATAACTATGAATGTACATGTGATGAGCTTACCCATAAAATAGAAGTCAATAGCAGAATGGATTAGAAACTGGAATCGAACAATATATGGTCTATAAGAGACAAACTTGAAATAGGAACAGAAACAGAGTTGAAATATGGTAGTGGAGAAGAATCTAATATCCTTAAGATGAACTAAAAAAAAGTCAAGGGTAGCAATCAGGAGCTCAGACAAAGCGAAAGCAAAAAATAAAACTAATTAAAATTAGAGATAATCAAGGAAACTTCATTTTTCTAAAAGAAGACAGACAATGAAGTAATCTCAAAAATTTTCATAGCAAGTTTCTCTGATAAAGGTTTATTTCTCAAATATATTCTGTCTATAGAACTGAGTCAATTTTATTAAAAAAAGAAAAGAGCCATTCCCCAATTAGATAAATGGTCAAGAGATATGAACAGGTAATTTTGGATTTTTCCTCTACCAAATCAAAACTACCTATAGTCATATGAAAAAAAATGTTCTAAATTACTACTAATTAGTAAAAGATAAAACACCGAGGTACTACTACCTCATGCCTATCTCAAATGACAAATGACCAAGAAGATGAGGGAAATTAGGCACACTAATGAATTATTGATAGAGTACACCATTCTGGAGTACAATTTGAAAGTATGAACCAAAGGTTTATAAAACTATGTATACCCTTTGCCCCAGAAATGCCACTACTAGATCTGCACTCCAAATAAATGAAAGGAAAAGGAAAAGGACCTATATGTACAAAAATATTTATAGCAGCTCTTTTTGTGGAGGCAAAGAATTGGACAATGAGGATACTCCTCAGTTGGGGAATGTCTGAACAAGTTGTGGCATATAATTGTGATGGAATACTATTGTATTGTGGAAAATGATGAGGGGGATAGTTTCAAGGGGAGAAAAAAAAGGCAGAACATATATGAACTGATGCAAAGTGAAGTGAAAAGAACCAGGAGATATTGCACAATAACAGCAATATTTTAATGATGATCAGCCATGAATGACTTGGTCACTCTGATCAATACAGTGTTCCAAGACAGTTCCAAAGGATCATGATGAAAACCTGATATCCACCTCCAGAGAGAGAACTGATGAAATCTGAGTATAAATTGAAGTATAATTTTCCCACTTTATTTTTCTTGATTTTTTTGAAATATGGCTAATATGGAAATGTTTATGTGATTTCACATGTATGATTGATATATTGCTTGCCTTATTAGTGGCTGGTGAGGGCATGGGAGGAAGAAAATATGGAACTTAAAATTTAAAAAAAGAAAAGAATGTTAAAAATAATAAAAATTTTAAATATTTTTAAGAGTGTATTGTGCCTTGTGGTACAACACGAAAAAAAAAGCTAGACTGAATAAAATGACAATATCCAAATACAAGTGAAACAAGCATGAGTGCTAACATGTACATATATGTATATGAACAAAAATATGGACATAATATAAATATATGTTGATGTTGCATATTATGCTACAAAATATGACATATAAAATAATATGAAAAAAGATTTAATTCAATTCTTTAAGCATTTATTAAGCACCTACATTTTGCTAGGCACTGTGCTAAGTGCTGATCAGAGGTTCACAAATTTAGAGCTGGAAGATGTCATCAGATATATCAGATATCAACTATTTGCCTGACTGCCATTTTACAAATGGGGAAACTTAGACCCAGAAAAGCTAAGGTCACACAGATATAAAAAAGCAGAGCTAGAATTGAAACTATGCTATGGTAGTGGTGTTGTTATTGTAGTTATTATTATCAACATCATTGTGGTTTTGGAGTTTTCCTCTGCTCTGTTAGAGGTTTGACTTAAACTTAATTCTTGATTACAAAGCCTATTTTCCATCCACCCCAAAGCACTGTCTCTCTAAGTGTGTTTTTATAATAGCATCTCCTTGTGTAGTTTAGGTGACTATGGGTTCTTGACAACTACACTAGCAGAGGTTAAATTCTGTGGGTTGGAAAATCTGTGTGTATGAAGGGCATCCTCTGTAGCTCCAGGTAGGTTCCTGACCAGTAGGGTGACTGCTTCTGGATTATTCTTTGTCCATGACAATCCATGAAACAAATGGCAATTTTAAAAAACTACTATGTGAAATTGGAGATATAATGGAAAACATAACATGTGTGAGTCTTGAAATAAATAAATTAAATAGCCACCATAGAAACAAATAATTGAAAAAACAGGGTGCTATTCTGCCAACAGCAATTTTTTAAAAATCATGGTGATTTCACTGTAAGTGCTGTTTATGATTGGCTAAACTGTTATTTAGGACAATTACATTTCAGTTAAAATGGGGAGCATGACATTTCAACATTACCCAGTTTTCTGTATTTTGTTATTTTAACTCTTTGTGAAATTAAAAAGAATTTTTTTCTTCTATTGGCTAACTTAAAAACCACCACTGCCACCTCTACAAAGATACTTCATCAACTTTCTTGTTCTCTCCATGGTCAAGTAAACCTTCCTAATGGGAATAGGTGCATTCCTTCCAACAAAATACATGTTAAGTCAAACAGGAGAAGCACAAATAACAATAACACATCCCCTGCTCAATATTGGATGTTAGATTGACAAGTCAAAAAAAAAAAACAACAGTTGGAAACTAAGTTTATGGAAGAAGCTCTTATATTTTTTGAGTTTTCTCACCAGCTAACAAAATGTAACTACTTACAGGGAAAAAGTCCTGTTGAGAACAGTAACTGTAGGACTATACAAGAGAGTTTTCCACCTATGTTTCAATTTCTTCAAGCAGTTCAGACAGGAAAGTAGATCGAGATAGATGGAGAGAATGGCATTCAAGTTCAGTTCATTAAATCATACCTATGAAAAAAGAAACACTTAGAAAAAATGATCCTATAGATAGAACATCCACTTGGAAGACAGTAGATGTTTTTAAGGGTTCTAGTCATACTCAGAAGTCCTGTTCCTTTAAAACTAGCCCCTTTCTTTATAATTCACTCTTCTTTATCACTGCTATTGTTGCTTGTACTTTTGGGTTGTTGTTTTTGTTGTTTTTCCCAGTTTTAGGGCTTGAATATTTTAACTTTGTTCACTATTTGCTAATTAGGGATGATGGGACCAGCGTTTTAGTTGTGAAATGTTTCATCAAACATCCTGCCTCTGCCTGTTTTTTACAAAAAAAAAAAAAAAAGTAAAAGGAATCTGGGGAATAACTGAGGCAGCTAAGATGAGTAATTCGAATTTCTATTTATAGTGCTGAGAATGGCTTGTGTGACATAAGTGAATCAACCTTTGAGCCCCTTGGTGCCCCCGACTGCAAAGGAGGAATAGCAATGCTTATGTCTCAGACGTGATTTCTGAGGTTTTTCTTAAATGGTAAACACACTTTGAACCCCTCTGAGGAAAGGAATTAAGCCTGTGAAGGTTGTTGGAGCTACACTCAGGAAATGAAGAAAACTCAGGCAACTGTGCAAGGAAGGCAAACAAAAGAAGCGGGTTGAGGAAAATAATGGGGGTATTTGGGGGCAGGAAAGAAGCAGATCATCTGTCAAGATTAGATTAATCACATTCATAGATAGTCAGAATTTCTACCCACATATCAGTGAATTAAAATTCCAAAGACAAATATATTCAGCACTTACCTATGTACTGGGTAATTACAGCTTTCTATCTGCTCAAGTAGTTTGCTTCCTGTTCTTTGCGTTCCACCAGAAATCCCCAAACCCTCATCAATATTCCTTGGTTGGTCAAAAGCTAATTAATTATATGGTAGGGTAGAAAGAGTGCTTGGTTGGAAAATGGGAGATATGAGTGCAAATCTCAGCTTCTGCTCCTTATTACTGCCTCTGTGACCTTGAATGAGTCACTTCCCTTTTCTACAGCTCAGTACTCACATCTGTAAAATGAAGAGGTTAAGCTAAGTGATATCTGAGACCCCTTTCGGTTTGAGAGTTCCTTCAATAAACTTCTTACCTCAACAATTCAGAAGGTCTCTGACATATACTCCTTGATCTAGTGACTCTGGCCTCATGGCTATTGCATGAACAAGACACTCCATCTCTCAACTCCAGATATTTTCCCTAGGTCTTCCCCAAGCCTGGAATGTACTCCCTCTTCTGCTCCAACTACTGACCTTCCTAGCTTCCTGGGCTTTGCCTCACTCAAAGTAAGAACATGATATAAGTCTTAGCTTAAAAGGATCAAGGTCTCCCAATACATCCTGGACCATCTCCAATTGTCCCGATTGATATCTAGCCACTGGACCCAGATGACTCTGGAGGAAAAAGTGAGGCTGGTGACTTTGCACTGCCTTTACCTCACTCAAATCAAAGTCAATTGCAAGTCATCATCTCCTTGAGGTAATGGTCCTCTTTGAGAACAAAGGAAACATTACAAGTCTCAACTAAAATCTTACCTTCTACAGGAAGCCTTCCCCAACCTCTGAATTCCAGTGTCTACACTCTATTAATCCTGTATATAACTTGCATTTTGCGTATTTGTTTGTGTATCAGCAATGCCATATTCACAATGCCTATAGAGATTACAAATATGCTGATATAATTATCCATTAGAAAATACGTCATGTTTGCCATATGAGGAAATAAACTAGAAAATTTATTAAGATACCAAAAGACTGAGTCCCAAAACCAGAAAGTGAAAGCCATCAGAGTAGTTATGACATTGGCACAGGTAGATAAAGTAGAAAGCACCCACATTTTCAAGCCTTTAAAACAGAACAGGCTACCTCAGGCAAAGGTCCTCCTCTCCCCACGCACAGCAACCACCCAGCGTCCTGGAAGCGCACTCCCAGCAGCTCCGGCCCCTGGCAGTCCTCAGCAGGAGTCCTTAGCAGAAAGTCCTTAGCAGTTCTAACTCAAAAAAGGGCTTCGCGCTGCCACTGCCTCTGCTGCTGCCGCCGTCACCACCACCGCCAGCCACCGAAGGAACGCTAGCTTGGCTTCCGCTTCCTCTTGCTCCGCCCCTTCCTGCTACGTCAGCAAGTCCAACGGGGCATGGAAGATCTTTAAATCCCATAACCCTTACAGTTTGTATGTTGTCTCCTCCATTAAATTGTAAGCTCACTGAGGGCAGGACTGAGTTTTGCCTCTTTTTTGTATCCCCAGTGCTTAGCATAGCACATGATAGGAACTTAATAAATATTTGATTTACCAATCAAATGTTTTGATTATCAATTGACTGATTTTGGTCATCTATATACACCTTAAGAGATCATCCCCACCTCCAAAACAACAACAGACAAAACTTATCAAGTAATGGCCTACCTTCTTGTAATGAATCTCTCCAAATTCAACCAGACAGTTTTTCAGATGAAAGATATTCAATCCCTGACAAAATAGGTACTTGAAGGTACCCTAGAAGAGTTAGGTTTCTCTGTCAAGTTCTTAAGAAACCAGGGTGACATCAGTATTGTAATGAGACATTGAAGAAGCATTTTTTCAAAGATCAATAATAAATACTAAGCTGTTGAGTAGTGTATCAGCCTGTTTGACAAGCCTGACACCCTGAAATTTTTGTTACATTATTCTAATAGGAAATCAGTATATGTGAGTCAAAAAAAGTTGGGAGCCAGCTTGTAATAGTGGATTGAGTACAGTGCTTGACAGTAGAAGCTCTTCCTTAAGTTCAAATCTTCCTTTTCATATTTAACTGTATTTTATCATCATGGGAACATCATTTCTCTGAAACTCAGTTTCTTTATCTTTATAATAGGGAAACTCACTTCATTATATGGAGTTCAGATGAGAAAAGCTTAAAGTGTTATATAACTATAGGCTATTATTGTTAAAGAGGAAAGTATGTTTTCTTCTTTCTTTTTCTTTTTTACTGAGGGAAGACATTTGAATATTGAAAATATCTGATATATGGATCTGAAAAAAGCATCATAATAAGCAGCATGGTCCTAGTGTCATTTGGAATTTGGTATATATTCAGTAGTAATATTTGTCACAGTTGTTATTAATTCACCTTCAATTTCATTGACAATCCACTGAGAGCACAAATTAAATCTCTGAATAACCAGATATATTCATCATAATTATGGCTATTTGAAAATAGATAAATAATTTGACATTTACTATAAGTAGTTACCTAAATCTGCTACAATATTTATTATCCAGTATTAGAAAGAAAATATGAATTGAATTGTAAATAATTTATGCACATGTAGGTGATAGGCATTTTTTATATCCCATATTTTATTTTATTTATTTATTTTTTCAAGCAATCGGGGTTAAGTAACTTGCTCAAGGTTACATGGCCAGTTATTTCTGGGTGTGGTGCTAAGTATCTGAGCCCGGATTTGATACCCAGGTCATCCTGACACTGGAGCCAGTGCTCTTATTCGCTGAGTATATCACATATTTTAAAGTTTGATTTACAATATATATATATTTTTAAGAGGTATGTTTTTGCACAGTATTCTGAGGGAGTGGGTGACAACAGCTATGCTGGGTTCCTACTAGGTTACCTTAGCACAAATGTCCCAATTAAGTCAAAAGATTTAATAAAGGCAGGCCATAATTGTCAACAAACACAACTGCCCAGGCCGATAAAGAGGTTTGACTTTATTCTCTTGGCTCATCCTCTATCCCCCTTTCTCTTATAACCCCTGCAAAGGAATTCCTCTAGAGACTAACTGTCATAACATGGCATGGCCAGTGGCCATGACAGGTTTTAATTGCAAGCGGAAGCTGTGGGAAGCAGCCAGCTCTCATGCTCCCATCGCTCCATAAAAGCAAGAGCTTCGATTCAAAGTAGAAGTAGCAGAAATGAAACAGAGTGGCTGCTGCAGAACTCAAAACCTTCATGTCATACTGGCTCAATCCTGTTCTGTCATTAAGACTCCCACCCACAACCATATCTATTATTCTGTGGCGGGAGAAAATGGAACCTGAGTGGCATATAATCACAGCATAAGAGAGAGGCCTGAAAAGAAAGTATAAACAGTGAGTCAAATACTTGTATGTGAAATTTTTATATGGTATGAGTCATAATATCAATGAACTTTAGAGCTGGAAGGGACTGTAGAGATAAATCATTATGCATCTCCCTTATTTAATTTTTTATTTTATTTTCCAATTAACATTTATATTTTCTTTCACTTATTTTCTTTCTCTCTCCCTGATAAAAGAAGAAATAAAAAGGAAAACAATGTAACCTTATATTTTACAGAGGAGTAAACTGACGCCCAAATAGATAAATACTTGGCTATTGTCATATAGGTAGCTTGTTTCTGTGCCTCAGTTCCATGCTTTGTCCTCTGAACAGGCTGCCTCCACAGCTAAATTAAAAGCCATTTCTTTCTGCCTCCTATGGCAGTAATTTCTTCACACTGGAGCCAAATGGATCCCTGGGCTAGATGAAACCAACAGAAAAACTGCATCTGCTACTATCCTAGACAGGTGGGATTTATTCTATAGTGGAAGATATCGCAGAAAGGACAGAGTACAGCCTGCTTTGGGGACCTGTCAGAGAGTTCTCCATTTTTTCTGTCCATCTTTACACTTACTTCTCTCACTGTTTCTCTGTCTCTGTCTGTCTTGTCTGTCTCTCTCTCTCCCCCTACTTCTCCCTTTCCTTCGCAAGCAACAAAATGAGTTTCTGGGTCCAAAATATATAATTTAAAAAAATGATTACCTTTCTAAACTTAGACCCCCCCTGTTTCTCAGACAAACAATCTGTTGCCAAGATTGTACTCATAGCCTCTCCAGGTTAGTAGAACTGTTTTCAACTTGCATTAGACTAGCTAACATGACTTTCTAGAGCCTAGAAGTCACTTCCATTACTCAGTGAGATCTTTATATTTAAACCAAATCCACCCTACTGTTCAGTAAGTTTAGATTTTGTTTTCTTCCTTAAAGCATTTTGGAAAAACTTCAGTGATACAGGCATAACACAAAGCTTCTAGAGGTTACAAACTATTATTGTTCTCTTTTTATAAATCCTAGGAAAAATGTTCCTGGTGAAGTTCATTTGGAGGGCACCAAATCAATTTCTATTTAAAATAATCCAATCCTTCTCTGTATCACCTTTCTGAGTTCCCTAAAAATCTCCAAAATCCAATCCTCTTAATGAGGCTTTCATTTCATTTACATTTGGATTTAAGACTATTTGATCTGTAGATCCAGTTCTACTGGGCCCATAGTAAACTATTTGTTTTAGCAGACAAGATTCTGTGGAATGGGAATAGTAATGTTGGTCTTTCTCTATATGGTCTTTTTCTATATGGCCAGATCCATATAGCACTATATGCAAGTGGTCACTTAATATTTTTGGATGACAGCTGTGGTGCCGGATAACTTTTTTTTTTCCTTTTAGTGAGGGGGAATCTGGATCAGTGATTTCATTGGTATAGGGAACTCCCAGTGAGGAAACCCTTTCTACCAACTCAGCAATAGATATCTATGCCCCCCCCCCAACTTAGAGTTCTAGAAAGTTGCCTGAGGCAGTGGAAGCTTGTTTCTTGCCCAGAGTCTCAGAGTCATAACAAATGTCAGAGACTGAACTCAAATCCAGCTCTTACTAACATCATGACCAGCTATGCTACAATGTTCCTTATTTACTGACTTTTATTTTCCTTTACAAATGTGTAAATTTTATTTGTTTTTACATGTTTGGGTTTGGAGGGAGTTGGGAGTTGGGTGGGAGGAGATGACTACTCTTAGAATTTGTGGTAGGGTAGAAGAAAGTCAGGCATATAATCTGGATTCTAGATTCTGAGAGAATGGTTAGAATGCTGGACTTAGAGTCAAGAAGACCTGAGTTCAAATCCCAACTTGAACATTGTACTTAACCTTAGGCCAGTCACATAACTACTCTCCTCTAAGTTTCCTTATCTGTGAAATGGGTTGAATAATAGTACTTTCCTGACTGGTTGTTGTGAAGACCAAAGGAGAAAATATATGTAAAGCACTTTGCAAACCTTAAAGTGGCATATAAATACTAGCTATTGATTACGATTATTCCTTCAAAACATTTTGGGAATGGATAAGTAGAATACCATAAAATAAAATTCTATAGAGGAAATCATAACTATTGGGATAGGAATCTCTCCCTAAAGAAATTCTAAAGAAACAACTTGAGAGGGGGAAATTGTTTAAAAAGACCACTGTGGATAGACATTGAATAATTCACCAATCTGCTTAGTCCAATAAAAAAACAAAAACTCATACCAAAGAGGGAACATGGGAAAGTAACATAGGGATAAAAATTAGAGTGTGAAAGAGTATTAAGAGTATGACAATGAGCTTAAGCTTTTTTGGAAGTTGAAGGACATCAAGGGATTTCTCTTCATTTTCTGCTACATTTGATGAATAAAGGAAGAACAAAGAAGGGCTAGGATGATTTCTTGTGGTGGATGAGATGGTAATAGAGAAGTTCTTACATTTCCCCTATAGTCTGCTCTGTTGAGGTCATATCTGGAATATGCTCTATTCTAAGCACCAGTATATAGGTCTGACCAAATCCACTAATATTCAGTGAACTCCATTGATTTCCTATTATGCTGAAGATCAAACATAAAGTTCTTTGGCATTACAACATCTTTACAAGCTGGTATCATCCCACCTCTAAAGTCTTGGAATATTGTTCCTCTCCTCATGATCTCCCAGCTCAGTGTTTTTCCACTAGAAGTTTGATTGCCTGGAATCTTCTCTCTTCTCATTTTGCCTCTTAGAATTCCTGACTTTCTTTAAAATGGAGTCCAAATTGTATGTTCATTATGAGGTATTTCGTGATGCACTTACATAGCACTTTAATGTTTGGAAAGCACTTTAGATATGTTATTTCAGTTAGTCCTCACACCAATCCTATGAAGCATGTGTCATTATTATTCCCATTTTTCAGATGAGGATAAGATCCGTGAAGCATCTTGCCCAGGGTCACACAGCTAGCAAGTGTATGAAACAGGATTGAAAATCAGGTCTTCCTGACTCCAAGTCCAGTTCTTTATCCAATCTGTCACCTCATTGTCTCATTGATCCCCTGCATCTTGCCTAATCCTTGCAAGTACCAGAGCCTTCATTTCCAATGTTACTTTTAATCAATTCTGTATATGTCATATTGCAGTTATTTGTTTTTGTATTGTCATCCAAATTAAAATGTAAGTTCCCACGGGTGAGTCAAGTCAGTAAGCCTTTCTTAAACATCTACTATATGTCAAGCACTATACTAAGGAATGGAAATCCAAATAGGGGAAAAAAACATTACTTATTCTCAAGGAACTCTTAATCTAATAGTAGAAACAACATGCACATTTGTACAGCTAAATGTATGTACAGGATAAGTTGGAGAAAATTAACAGAAGGAAAGCAGTAGTATTAAAGAGGATCAGGAAAAGCTTCTTGCAGAATGTGGGGATTTCATTGTTATGTGATCAGAAGAGGAGGAAAAAATTCTGGGTATGGGTGATAGCCAGTGACAATACATGGAGTTGGGATGGAGTGTCTTGTCAGAGGAATAACAGGGAAGCCAGTATCACTAGATCACAAAATACATAGAAGGGAGTAACATATTAAAAGACAGTGTGACAGGAAGTGGTCAGGTTAAGAAGGACTTCTGTTAAAAGTCTAAAATATTTCATATTTTAAGTGATAGGGAGTCACTGGAATTTATTAAATTTGGGTAAGGGGTGACATGAGTAGAAGATTGACTGGAATGGGGAGAGACAAGGTAGGGAGATAAACCAAAAGGCTCTTTCAGTAGTCCAAGTATGAAGTGATAAGGGCCTAAACCAACATGATTATGGTATCATCAGAGAGAGAGAGAGAGAGAGAGAGAGAGAGAGAGAGAGAGGTGTTATGAAGATAAAAAGAAAAGAACTTGGCAATTGAATGGATAAGGGAGATTAGGGTGTGAGAAGTTGAGGATGATACCTAGATTACATGATTGGGTGACTGAGAGGATGATGTGCCCTTGAAAATAACAGCAAAGTAAAGAAGAATGAAAGATTTGAGTGGGGAAGATAATAAATTCAGTTTTGGACATGTTGAATTTAAGATGTCTATGAGACATCCTGTTCAAGATCTTCAATAGGCAGTTTGAGATGTGTAATGCCAAGCAAAGGCAACTTCCCAAGGTTCAAAATACCAGCATAGCTGCTCTCCATTTTATTCAGTGACAAATTAATAACAGAGAAAATCAAAATATAGCATGATTCAAAATACAGCATTCACCAAGCGTAATTCAATCAATTACTACTCCACCCCTGGACATTAAATTCATTTAATCAAACACAAAGTCCCTCTTCTAAATACTACTCCACCCCTAGGCAGTACATTCATTTAGTCAATCACAAAGACCCTCTTTTCAAATGGAGATTAGTTTACAAGCATTAGTAAAGTACATTCATTTGTTCAATCACAGAGCACAAAAAAGTCAAAAGTTCCCCACCCTGGGATCACAACTGAATCTGCCCCAGAGTTATAACAAGCTTAAGGACAGCATTTAATACCCAAAGAGAGGTCTTTTCTTCATCTTGACACCAAGGCAAGTTCTCAGCAATATTTGTTCCTGGGGAGACACAGCTTAGCAAGGCCACAAGATACATTGCCAGTGTCTTCATTAATTCATTCTCTGTCTGCAGAACAGTGGTAGGACTCCTGAAAACATTAGTAAAACCCTCTTCCAGGATTTCTGTAAACATACAACAAGAAAATCCTTCTTCAGGGCTTCTGAACCAACAGCAAGGTTCCAGGACCACTGCAACAACAGCACTGTCCTTCACCAGTGGACAGTATTCACTCTCTTGTCTGCAGAACAGTCTCAGGAGTTCTAAACCAACAGTCAGGTTCTAGGACCTAGACAACAGCACTGTCCTTCACCAGTGGACAAATATGGCAAAACAACATCAAAACAGACGGACAAAGTACCAGCATAACAGCCATGTCTCCTAAGTCCTTGGCAGCTCTGGGTGGCAGCTCTCAAAAGTCCTGGGCAATTCAAAGTGGCCCTCAGCAATCCTCTCCGTCTCTCTCTGCCTCCAAGATGCTGCTTCCAAAAAGTGCTTGTGCCTCTCTCTTTGCTTGTGTCTCTCTAAATTTACATCAACAGCTTCTCCCAGATCAGCACTCTCTTTTCACGTCAAGTCCATCCCACAAGTGGGATTCACAAGCTCTGGGTTTTAACACAATCAATCCAAAAACCAAGCCAATACAGGGAATCTTTAAATTCCATTACTATTACAAGATGCTGATCCAGAACCAGGCTAGGGCTAGTAGACCTAAGAATCATCAGTTGTTACTTGAATTTTTGTGAACTAAAGAATCACTAATAGAGAGGAAAAAGAGAAGAGGGTCTAGGGTAAAAACCTTTGGAGAAACTCACAGGTAATTGACATAACCACTGAGATCTAGAAAATGAGACTGAGAAGCAGCAATGAGACAGGTAGGATGAGCACCAGGAGAGAATAGTGCCATAAAAACATGAAGAAGAGAGACAATGAAGGATAAGAGGGTGATAGAGTTAACTGTTATAGAGAGGTAAAGAATGATGAAAATTGAAAAAAAAGCAAATAGATTTGGCAAATAAAAGATCACACTTGTAATACTGGAGAGATCAGTGTTTGTTGAATGATGAAATAGAAGTCAGATTGCATAGAGATAAGGAGAGAAAAGGAAGCAGAGGCACCAATTGTAATTGGCATTTTCAAGTAGTTGAGCAAGGAAAGGGAGAAAAGATGATAGTTAATTTGGAGGGATAGATTAATTGATGAATTGTCTTTGAAACTAGGAGACAAAAGGGTATGTTTGTAGGCAGTAGGAAAGCATTAGTAGAAAAGGAGTGATTGGAGATTAGTGAGACCATAATGATAGAGGAAACATTCTGCTTGAAAAGATGGGATGAAGAGTGATTACTTGTGCATGTAGAGGAGTTTATCTTGGCAACTAGAAGGGTCATATTACAAGTAAAAGGTGAAGTTGTTTTGGAAGGGCATCTGTGTAATGTGAAAAGGAGGGGAATAGGGGATCTTTCAGGGGATGGCCTCAGTTTGTTGTTGTGGTTGTGGGAAAACCCAGGCAATATGAAGCATGGTTCATCTGAGAGCGAGGAGGAAGTAAAGGAAGATATGAGAAGGATGAAAAGGTTTGGAAAAGCCAATTTGGCGAGATATGGAATCAGTTCAGTGGTTGTGAAAGGATTTGCCTTGGAGCTGTGATGGTCCAGTTGGGATTGTGTAACATAAATTTTTTGTGGTCCATTTCATAATTTTCTACCTCTCCTTTTGGCAATATATGAGTAGGAGTGAAGGTAGCAGATGATGATAACAATCCAAACCAGAGGCTTGGTAAGTTAAGATCTTCTCTCTCTCTCTCTCTCTCTCTCTCTCTCTCTCTCTCTCTCTCTCCCCTTAAGAGTAGAAAATTGAACTAGTAGACCAAGGGGTCAAGATGAAGAAGGAAGGAGAGTGTAGCCACTGTAGAAGGGATAGGGGGATTGGCGGTCATTTTTCACAGAGAAGATAGCTTCCCCCACTTGTTAGACATTTCATAGAGGAGATTCTTTGTTACTTAACGGTTACATTAGATGCCCTTTCAGTTCCCTTTGAATTTTGTGGTACTCTCAGAAATAGAGTAAATTTCAGGTTTGAAAGATTTCATGAGAGATGCTGAAATTACTTGTTCACTACACATTGAAGTAGATGATGCTGTTCTGTTTAAAGATACTGCAATATTAAGGCATGCAGTAGAAAGGACATTTGTTCAGGAGTTGGAAGACTGGTTCAGTTTGCAACTGTTCTTGATACTTTGATATCATCCTATTTTATCCTCATTTCTCTCTTCCATATTTAGATGTTTCATATTCTTGTGAGTTCAATTCCATAAAGAGGAAAATTTTTTTAATGGTCAAGGCTTTTAAACTTAGTGTATTCAGAATCCTCCTAGTTCTTAAATAGTTTCTTGAGGAAAAGTTGAATATTTTTCATGTCTCAATGGCTCAATTTATGGAATTTCTACTACAGAACAGGGAAAGAATTAAAAGTATATTCACAGAATATAACTTCAAAACTACTCAATTTAATTGCTTAATTAATTAAACAAACATTTATTAAGCACCTGTTCTGTGTCAGACATTGTGCTAGGTCCTGGGGACACAATCAGTTAATGAACTGGTAAATTTTTAACAATCACTGATTCTCTAGGGGAAAAAAGTATTCAAAATATACTTTTAAGTTTATTCTGCATTATTAATATTTTCTTCATCACTTTCTTAAGTCTAGACAATCAAAAAGCAATAAAACAAGCCCTGAGTTTAAGCATTTGCTGATTTTTGTGATACATAAGCACACACTGAAAATTTAACAATTGATTCTGCAGCTGATACAGTCCTGAACATAAAGGAAATACTGAAATAGTGTTCTCAAGTAGCTTGCATTCTAATGTAAGGAAAGAACGTGTATATAGATAGGGAAATACAATATACATACAAAGTGGTTACAAAGTAAAAATGTCAAGTGGAAATGTTGAGATCATCTTTGGCTATATGGAAGTGGAACTCAGGAAACAGATTTAGCAGTGATCTGCACATAGTTCTAATTGAACCCATGTTACTGGTGAAATATAACCAGGGAGCAGAGAGAAGAGGACCCAAGCCAGAACCCTGGGTACAAAAATATAGACTCTAAGAAGTGGATGAGGGGGTGGCTAGGTGGCTCAGTGAATAGAGCACCGGCCCTGGAGTCAGGAGGACCTGAATTCAAATCTGGCCTCAGACACTTGACACATTTACTAGCTATGTGATTTTAGGCAAGTCACTTAACCCCAATTGCCCTCCAAAAAGCAAAAACAAACAAACAACAAAAAAGAAGTGGATGAAGCTCCTACATTGCTAGGATTTGATGCAGGCACTTTTAAAAGAGAAATTATGGGGCTTCTATCTTTAGTCTTGTAACATAGAATCATCATCATAAAACTACTTGTTGAGACCTCAGTAGATTCTGGATTAGCCTAAGGCACAAAACTTTCTCCAAGACACACACACTGGGCAATACAAAAACACATGTACAGGGAAATCCTAAGTAATCAAACTCCCAAGAGGCCCTCTGCTCAGACCTTAAGATGTGTCACCTTTCTCATCTTGTCTTCTTGGACACTTGGAGTTCCTAGCTTGGAATCCCTTCAGGACCAGTTCAGCTTAACTTTACTTAGCCCTGCACAATATATATCTGTGGACTGTTTGCAGCCTGCCAAAGGATTTCAGGTGGATTGCAAAAAATGCATACTCTCTTCTGTTTGTCATGTTACCCACAGCAACCAACCATTGTCAGTCTGTCTCTAGTCTAACATACCTGTTGGCCTGAAGTTTAGCCTATTTTAATTTTGGTCCATACCTACTGCCAAGTTGTGCAGGTCTGCCTTAACTGGTTCCCTCAGGTTTTAGTGTTCTGCCCTCCTCACCCCGTACTTGCATTTTACTTTGTTTACTATATGTATTTGTTTATTTACTCTATCTGTTTTATCTCCCTAGTAGAATGTAGGCTCTCAGAGGATAGGCATCTTTTTGTTTTTACTTTGTATTCTCAGCATCTAGTAAGATACTCTACTCTTAGTTGATGTTTAATAAATTCTTGCTATATTGAATTAAGAATCAGTGTATAATGAACTAGTCCAAACACCAGGCTAAGGGTAAAACAAAACAACAAAAACAACAAATTCAGGGTCTCACTAATTTTTTATCCTTGTTCTTGTTGTTCAGTTGTGTCTGACTCTTTGTGAGCTCATGGCCCATGACATTCTGGGGTTTTCTCGGTAAAGATACTGGAGTGCTTTGCCATTTCTTTCTCCAGTGAATTGAGGCAAACAGAGGTTAAGTTACTTGCCCAGGATCACACAGCTAGTGCCTCAGGCCAAATTTGAACTCAAGTCTTTCTGACTCCACATGCATCAACCTAGCTGCCTCCCATAAGATATCTTATAATGAGAGAAAAACTGGTGCCCTCCTTAGGACTATAGGTTGTACTTTTTGCCTTTCTTCTCTCAGAGATCAGTTGTTCTACCTTGCTGAATATGGCAACACTGAGAGAACCTAGTTCCACAAAGGAAACATTTAACAAATAACTGTAACATTTCAATTGGCATACATTAATAGGGTCTGATGCCAGGGTCCTGTGCCATTACCATTAGCCAAAGGAAACAGCTGGCAGGCTCAGAAAGCAGAAAGGTATGATAGCTCAATATGAGGGAAATGACTGTGGCAATTACATTTTTATCCGCAGAGCACACTTACCTTGGGGTTCATTATCTTCTTGTGGATGTTAAATAGGGTATAATTATACATTTTTTAAATGAAAAAAATGGTCAAGATTGACACAGTTGAAGAACATTACTACAGACATGACATCCATGACATGAATTGTTTCAGTCTGTGAATCTGCATAAATGGCATCTTTCAGTTTCCTAGTACTCTTTAACCAATGGAGTATCCAACTAGATTTCCAGAAACAACATGGCAACTTTTTGAAATTAAACAGTCACAAAGTTCACTTTCTGTTTCTCACTTTATGCCTGAATAGCCAAGTCTACTTTTAACTGGCTATGAGGAGAAATGTTGGCTGGAAGCTAATAGAGTTTAGATGAAAAGGTTTTAGTCTTTTTTTCTGTATTGGAGACAAGGAGAAAAAAAAATGCTATCTGCATTATTTAGAATTTGCCACAAAATCAGTTTCATAATTCACTGAAATTGAATGTCTCTAGCATTTTTTTTACCACCTGATCATAATGGCATATTTTGTACTGAAAGCAATTCAATGGCAATCCGCCTATTTCAATATTCATTGAGTATATATGAGAATGAAATATGCTTTACTGAATATAATTGCTTCAAGCACAGTCTCAAATGTTTTTAATTGAAAATAATTATAAACATCCTATCTGAGCTCAAGCTAAAGTAGCATTCTGCTGTGTTTTTGTTTATGAAGTGTCGGCCAGAAAAAAATTTTACCTGATTTTCATTTTCCTTATCATCTTAACATATCTTTTATCTTAACTCTTCCCTAGGTTTCTACCATTAGCCAACTGTATTTTGTAATTGGATTTTTGCTGCCCCCATCCCAATCAGTTTGCATTATTTTAAATTAAATCTCACTGTCTTTTCTGTCCATATTTCACTTAACAACTCTGATTTGTTTTCTCAATAGATAAGATGTAAAGCAATGCTTTTATATGTCTAAGACTCATGAGACAAAATGTATTCAAAGTACTATGAACTTCATCAAAGATGGCATGTTTTAAGCAGTGTGAATGAAGAAAAATTATACTATAGTGTAATTATTTCTCTTTCCATGAGAGAATTACCATATTTGCTAACTTAATAGTACATATTTACCTTACAATAGGTCACTTACTTCCTTGTCCTACATATCTACCACCAGTGGCTGTTTCACAAACTACTGCTCCATGTCCTTTTCTAGTGACTTTCTCACACTATTGCCTTAATATTGTTTCTACCTGTCTCTCTTTCTTCTTCTTTATTTGTTCCTTAGAGTCATGCTCATAAACATGCTGTGAAACCTCGAATTACTTTTCTAAAGTAATCAAGACCATATGAAAGTGTATGAGAGAAGTACAAAAGAAAGATTTGTTCTAGGGTGAGGTAGTTACTGGTCAGGTTGAAGTTCATGCTGTCCTCTATATCTGGATTATCCTCCTTCTACATCTTTACATGGAGGGTTTCTTTTTATTGGTTAAATTCCAACACAAGTACCATGTTCTCCATGAAATCTTCTCTCATTGGGAATCAAGATAGGAAAAAAAACAAATACAACAAATTCTTTATCCTTAAAACCTTATAGAGAAATTTGTTTTGTAACTCAGTAATCTATTTACAATGTTTATAATAACATTGTGTCACAGTGACTGGAGTATTGGACCTGGAATCAGGAAGACTTGCATTGAAGTTGTCTCAGAATTACTAGTTGTGTGACCATAGGCAAGTCACTTAACTTCTGTCTGCCTCAGTTTTCTCAATTTTAAAATGGAGTTAATAATAACACTTTCCTCATAAGGTTGTTGTAAAGATTAATTGAAATTGCAGGAATAAAGTCTTTCTTAAACCTTGTAGCATTTATAAATGCTTCCTCTAAGAGAATAGTTGAATTCTCATCTCCAAAGCTTAAATCTTTACATTTGTCAAACACAAGGTTTCTCTGATCATTTACAGCTGTGTATTTTATGTCTACCTGTTCCACTGATTCACCTATAAATTTCTTAGCCAGTGCCATACAGATTTGAAAATTACTCCGTTATAATATAGTTTAAGATCTGATACTGCTAAAACTCTTTACTTTACATTTGTTCATTAAATCTTTTGACATTCTTGACCATTTTTTCTTCCAAATGAATTTCATTATTTTATCTAGATCATTATAATTTAATTGGAATGGCATTGAATAAATTGATTAGGTAAAATTATCATTTTTAATCCTATTGGCTCTGTCTCTCCATAAGCAATTAATATTCTCCAATTATTTAAATTTGACTTTGCATAAAAATTGTTTTATAATTATGTTCATGTAGCTACTAGATTTGTTTTGGTAGATATGCTCCCAGATATTTTATATTATCTACAATTATTATCTTACTACCTCTTCTTGCAGGGTTTTGTTGGTGATATATGTACATATATATATATATATATATAAATGCTGATGATTTATGTGGGTTTATTTTATATCCTGCTACTTTATTGAAATTATTAACTGTTTCCACAAACTTTTTTAGTTGAAATCTTTAGAATTTTCCAAGTATATCATCATATTGTCTGCAAAAAAAGGTAGTTTATTACTTCATTGCTCATTCTGATTCCTTCAATTTGTTTTTTCTTCTCTTGTTGCTATTGCTAGCATTTTTAATACAATATTGAATAATATTGGTAACAACAGGCATCCTTGTTTCACTCCGGATCTTATTGGGAAGGCATTTAGCTTATTCTCATTACAAACAATGTTTGCTGATGGTTTTAGGTAGATGTTCCTTATCATTTTAAAGAAAAGTCACTTTATACCTATGGTTTCAAGTGTTTTTAATAGGAATGAATGTTGTATTTTATGAAAAGCTTTTTCTTCATCTAATGATATTATCATATAATTCTTGTTACTTTTATTATCGAAATAATCAATTATGCCAATAGCTTTCCTTATGTTAAATCATCCCTTCATTCCTGGTATAAATCCCACTTGGTCACAATGTATAATCTTTCTTATATATTGTTGTTGTCTCATAGCTAGTACCTTACTTAGGATTTTTGAATCCATATTCATTAATGAAATTGGTCTATTGTTTTCTTTGTTTTTGCTCTTCCTGGTTAGTTATCAGTATCATATTTGTACCATAGAAGGAGTTTGGCAGGACTCCTTCTTTGCCTATTACTATAGATAATATATTTAATATTGGAATTAGTTGATCTTCAAATGTTTGGTAGAATTCACTTGTAAATCCATGTGGTCCTGATTTTTTCTCTTAGGAAGCTCATTTATGGCCTGTTCAATTTCTTTTTCTTAAATAGATTCATTTAGATATTCTATTTCCTCTTCTATTGATCTAGGCAGTTTATATTTTTGCAAATATTATTCCATTTTACTTAAAATGTTAAATTTATTGGCATGTCATTGGGCAAAATAACCCCTTATAATTGATTGGATTTCAACTTCATAAATGGTATATTCACCCTTTACATTTTTAATACTAGTGATTTGGTTTTCTTCTCTCTTTTCAAAACAATCAAATTAACCAGTGGTTTATCGATTTTGTTGTTTCCCCCCCTTAAAGCCATCTCCTACTTTTATTTATTCACTGTTTTTACACTCAATTTTATAAATTTTACCTCTAAGATTTCTAGTTTGGTATTTAACTGGGGGTTTTAAATTTGTTCTTTCTCTGTTTTTTTTTTTTTAATTAAATACCCAATTCATTGGTCTGCTTTTTCTCTGTTTTATTTATATAAGCATTTAGAGCTATAAATTTTCCTCTGACACTTACTTTGGCTACATCCCATATGTTTTGATATGTTATTTCATCATTATTATTCTCTTTAATAACATTTGTTATTATTTCTGTGACTTGTTCTTTGACCCACTCATTCTTTAAGATTAGTTGTTTAGTCTCTATTTAGTTTTTAATCTGTGTTTCCATGGTCCCTTATTGAAGATAATTTTTATTACATTATAATACGAAAATGATGCACTGAAAATAGCTGCTTTTCTGCATTTAGCTATAAACTTTTTATGCCCTAATACATGCTCAATTTTTGTAAAGGTACCATGTACTGCTGAGAAAAAGGTATGTTCTTTTCTATCCCCATACAGTCCTCTCCAAATATCTATCATATCTAGTTTATCTAAGATTCTATTCACCTCTTTAACTTCTTCCATATTTATTTTGGTTAGATTTATCTAATTCTGAGAGGGGAAAGTTAAAGTCCCCCACTATCACAGTATTACTATCTATTTCTACCTGTAATTCCTTTAACTCTTCTTTTAAAATTTGTAGATGCTATGGCATTTGGTGAATATAGATTTAGTATTGATATTGCTTCACTTTCTGTAGTTCTTTTTATCATAGTATAGTTTCCCTGTTTATATCTTTTAATTAAATCTATTTTAGTTTTAACTTTGTCTGAGATCATGATTGCTACCCCTGCTTTTTTGCATCAGTGGAAGCATCATAAATTCTGATACAGCACTTTCTTTTTACCCTGTGTGTATCTCTCATTTTTAAATGTGTTTTTTTTGTAAACAACATATTGTCAGATTATACTTTTCAATCCATTCTGATATCCATTTCCATTTTATTGGTGAGTTCATCCTGTTCACGTTCAAATTTATTATAACTAATTTTGTTTTCACCTCCATCCTATTTTTCCTCACTATTGTCCTCCTCAGTCTTTTTATCCCATCCCTCTTCACTCCTTTGATTTACTTCTAACCTCTTCCTCCCTAATCTGCACCCTTTTAAAGAATCCCTCCCTTATCCTTTCCCCTTATATTCCTACTCTTTAATTTATTCATCCCTCTAAAAATTCCTCCTTTATGCTCTCCTTCCACCTTCCTATTTCTTGATATACACACCCTTTTAAAAATTTCTCCCTTATTCCGTTCCCTAACTATTCTATTTCTCTATAAATGTAGAATATTTTATACTCTTATATATATATATGGATATATATATATATGTATATAGTAGTCCCTCTTTAATTCAGTTTTGATGAGAATAATGATCCAGAACCACTGGCCCTCCACCCCCACCTACTTCTACTGTAACAGTTCTTCCATTCACACCTCATTCTTTCTTTGTGAGGCAATTGCTCCGTTTTACCTCTCTATTCATCTCTGTTTTTTAGAATCATTCCAGCATACTCCACTCAACCCCAAGTCTTCTATCTATGTATGCTCTTTCAAATGACTCAATTAATAATAAGAGTTCCTAAGAGTATAGAAAATGTTTTCCCACATAAGAAGCAAATAGTCTGAACTTACTGAGTCCCTTATACCTGATTTTAATATTTACCTTATGTTTCTCCTGGATTTTATATGTCAAATTTTCCACTGTGTTCTGGTCTTTATGTCACAAATACTTTAAAGTCTTTCAGTTCATTAAATGTCCTCTTCCCCCTAATTCCCCCAAATTTGGAATTATACTTGGCTTTACTTGGAAAGTTATTCTTGGTTGAAAATACAGCTCCTTTACTCTTTGATATATAATGTTATATGTCTTCAGTCTTTTAAAGTAGAAGCTGCTAGATCTTGTGTTATCCTGATTGTAACTCTATAGTATTTAACTTTTTTTTTCCTTGCTGCTTGTAGTATCTTTCTCCTTAACCTGGGAGCTTTGAAACTTGGCTAGGATGTTCCTGTGAATTTTCATCTTGGGATCCTTTCAGGTGGTGACTGATGGATACTTTTTTTTCCTATTTTCATTTTACTCTGTCATTCTAGAACTTCAGGGCAAATTTCTTCAATAATTTCTTATAATACCCTATCTAGAATTGTGTGTGTGTGTGTTTTTAATGATATCTTTCAGGTTGTCCAAAAATTCTAATATTATTCTCTAGATCAACTGTTTTTCTTTTCTTTTTTTTTTTTTTTGGAGGGAAATTGGGGTTAAGTGGCTTGTCCTAGGGCACATGGCTAGTTTTTGTACTAAGTGTCTTAGGCCTGATTTGAACTCAGGTCCTCCTGACTCCAGGGCTGGTGCTCTGTTCACTGCACCACCTAACGGCCCCAATCAGTTGTTTTTCTAGTTAAATGTTTCATATTCTCTTCTATTGTTTCATCCTTTTGCTTTGATTTGATTATTTATTGGTGTTTTATAATGTCATTAGCTTCCCCTTGCCAATTCTGTTTTTTTAAGGAGTTGTTTTCTTAAGTTTTTGGATCTCTTTTTCTAATTGGTTGACTTTAGTTTCATAATTTTTTAAATTTTGCTGTATTTCTCTTTTTTATCCCCTCATTTTTCCCTCTTCCCTTATTATTTTATTTTTAAAGTTCGTTTTAAGCTCTTTGAAGAACTCTTTTTGGGTATATGACCATTTGACATTTTTCTTTGAAGTAGAAGTGGCTTTTTTAACCTCACTATATTCTTCTAACCATGAACCCAGATCTCTTCTATCTTCATGGTAACTATATATGGTCAGGTTCTTTCTCCTTTGCTTATTCATTAGTGTCATCCTCTTTCTCCTCCTCCTCCTCCTCATTATCCTCATTAGCAGTTTATTATTATAGTCAGGTTCTAGTCACCAGGTGTGGGGGATGATGCTTCAGGCTTCAGGTATTTTTGTACCGCTGTTTTCTGAGTTTTGTCTGGGGGCTTGACCTTAGGGCACTCCTCTCTTCCCATGAGCAGATATTTGGAAATGTAGAAGGGATCTGTAGCTGTAGAGGACAGAATCACTGCCTTCAAGTATTTGAAGAGCTGCTGTGTAGAAGAGGTAGAAGACCCCAGAATGCCAAACTTGAAGCAGTGGGTAATTTTTTTTTAAACCAAAAAGCTCCAAAATCTTTTAGTGGCCAGTGCTAGTTATGGCTCTTTTCTGAAGTTAGCAAAGTTAATCCTAACATAAAATTATGAAATAGACCTCAAGCAAAATCTGTCTAGCTTGGCAGGATTTGTAGAGCTCTTATTCCCACTAGTATAGTCTTTTTGTTTTTATTACTGAAACTGAAATGCACAATAAGAAAAAGCAACATGGGGCGGCTAGGTAGCACAGTGAATAGAGCACCAGCCCTGAAGTCAGGGGGACCTGAGTTCAAATTCACACTTAACACACTTAACACACACACCAAAAAAACTAACCATGTGACCTTGGGCAAGTCACTTAACCCAAACTGCCCTCCAAAAAGCAAATATATATATATATATATATATATATATAAACTTATATATTAAAACATAAATAAATAAGAAAAAAGCATGTCATGTGCACATGAGAACTTGAGAGAGGATTCAAATAAATTTCCATTTCAAGAAAGCCTGTATAAGTACTATGCATTGTGTTGATAATTGTCCATATTTTCTTTGCTTTCTTGTTAGTTTTCTTGTGTTCTCTGCTGTGCAGTTTTTACTTTGTTCCTTTTCTCCCCTTCTTTTCTACCCCTAAGACTCAGATATATTTACATATAGATATATACATACATACATGCAAACGTAGACATAATACTTTCCCTAACAAATTCTACTTCTTATCTTTGTTTTTATGTTTGGGTATATCTATTATTTCCTATCCCTCTACTTTACCTTTACTCTTTACCTTTCTTTCCTATTATTTAACCTAACCCCCATCCAAGGATCCCTCCCTTATCCTCCCATTTCCATAAATCTAAACACACTTCAATGCCTACCCTTTAACCTATTCCTTCACCTTCCTCTCTAGTGATCCTTCCCTTATCCCCTTCCCCCTCCTTATTCCCTTAATATTTTATTTCTTTCTGAAAATCAAAAGACTATGTGTGTGTATGCATATATATGTATACATACACACACACATATAGACATATATATATATTTCCTTCTTAAACCCATTCCTGATGAAAATAGGTTTCTAGAACTAACCTCCCTCCTCCACCATGTAATTCCTCTGTTGGTTCTCCTCTGGCACCTCGTTTGTATAAAATATTACTCTTTTTGCTGTTCCTTAATGGTTTTATTTTATTAAAGTCATGTCATACTCAGGTCTATTCCAATCTTTCTTATGAACTGCCCAATTTTTCTATTTTGCCTATGCATTTTACATACATAAAAGTAAACAATCTGTCCTTATTGAATCCCTTGTAATTAGTCTTTGGTATGTGTGTTATATTTCTCTTGGCTCTCCTATGTCAAATATTCTATTAAGTTCACTTTTTTTTTTTTAACAAAAGTCCTGACAATTCATTAAATATCCATTTTTTCCATTCAGGATTGTGCTTAGCTTGGCTGGGCATGATATTCTTAGACAGAACCCCTGTTCTTTTGCTTTTCAGTATTCAGAGTTCCAAGACCTGCAGAGTTCCAAGTCCCCACTGCCCAGTCTTGTGTGATTCTAATTGAGGCACCACTATATTTGAATTTTTTTTTTCTTATTGCTCATAATGTTTTATCTTTGGAATTTGACTATACTATTTCTTTTCTTTTCTTTTTGCTTTTTTTTGGAGAGGGAAAAGCAGGGCAATTGGGGTTAAGTAACGTGCTCGAGGTCACATGGCTAGTGAGTGTTAAGTGTCTGAGGCCACATTTGAACTCAGGTCCTCCTGACTCCAGAGCTGGTGCTGTATTCACTGTGCTACCTAGCCACCCCATGACTATAATATTCTATCAGTTTTCCTCACAGGATCTCTTTCAAGTGGTGATCAATGGACTTTTTCCATTTCTACTTTCTCTCTTGTTCTAATGCTTCGGGACAATTTTCTCTAATTATTTCTTATATTATTTTATCAAGATTCTTGTCTCTTTTAATCATAGCTTTCTGGTAGCCTGATTATTTTTTTTTTCTTTTCTTGATCTGTTCTCCAGATCAGTTGATGAGATATTCCACATTCTCTTCTAATTTTTCATCCTTTATATATTTTTTTTAATTTTTTAATCTTTTATAACTTTGCTGGCTTCCCCTTGCGCAGTTCTGATTTTCAAGGAGTCATTTACTTCCCTAAGATTCCAGATCTCCTTTTGTAGTTTCTTTCCATAATCTTACTTTTCTTAGATTGTTCTTTTTTTTTTTTTTAGTTTTTCCTCAATCTCTCTCAATTGATTTTTAAAGTCTTTTTAAAGTTCTCCTATGAATTCTTTCTGAGTAGGTGACCATTTGACCTTACTCTTTAAGGTAAAAGGGAGTTTCTTTGCTTCAGTATTCTTCTCCGAATATGAACCCAAATCTTCTCTATTGCCATGGTAACAATCTATGATTGAAATTTTTCTCTTTTGCCTATGTATTAAAAAAAATTGTAGTACCTCAGCTTTTATAATAACTTCTAATCCTAGGGTATTGTGGGTAGTGTCTCTGGACTCAGATTCTCCTTCAGTTTTCCCTTCTGTCTTAGAATTGGAACCAAGACCTCCAGCCTCCTGTAAGTGCCCATAGACAGGGGTGTCTCTGCTCCACTACTTCTGTACTCACCTTCCTTTTTGCCCCAGCAGCATTTCTGCAGGGCAGTTGGGTCTGACAGTCCTTGACAGCAGAATTTCCCTCAATCTTCCCTGTTTCAAATGCCCAACATCCCTCACTGCCCTGGGGGTAAAAATTCCTGAGGTTGGGGCCAAGACAGCTTTCCAACCCAGCTATCCCCAGGGCTTTCTGCTTGTTTTTTTAAGTGAACCGAGGACCTAACCTGGAGGTATTTACTCTTCACGTGGACCAAACTTCATCACCGGACTTTTTTCATATCTTCTTTGTTTGCCCCAGGAGGACTCCTGTTCTGACCCTACTCTTATTTATTTTTACTGCTCAATATTCTCCCTGGGGTGCTATTTCATCTCTTTTGTGGGGGGAAAATCTTGAGAGCTTGGAATTTTCTGACCTACTCTGATTTCTTAACAGAATCCTCTCAGTAAAAATTTTATAGAAGCAAATTTGGAATTGAGGGAAGGAAAAAGAAACAATTAGAACTATCATATAGAATGATATAAGGGATTCTTCTCCTTGGAGGTCTTAAAGCAAAGGCTAGGTAAATATTAATTGAGTAGATTCTGTAATGGATTGTTTTCAGGTATGGTTTGGATTATATGTCCAAAGAAGTTCCTTAAAATTCTGTATCTTCATGACTTAGAAGCAGTTTAAGTAGATAGAGAACTCAGAAGGGAGATCATATCAAGGTTGTAGAGAAATATTTGGGACCCATATTTGTTGAGGGAACTGGTGACGTCACGTAATTGAATGAAATGTCCAAAACCAAGGGAAGTAGTGTGGGAAGAGAAGGAGAAGAGTGAAGAGCGTCAGGGACAAAATTTGGGAAGACATTCATCTTAAATGGTCAGGCAAAGGATGAGGAGTTATCCAAGGAGACAGAGTTTTTAGAGTTAGTAGGAAAACTAGTCCAAATTCAACATTTCACAGATGAGTAGATGGAGGTCCAGAAATGTGAATTAACTTTCCCAAGATCACAGAACAGTAAGGATCAGAGCTGAGATTTCTCCAAACCCAGCAGTCATTCTATTCCACCACACAATTTGCTTTTAGTTGATTTAGGCATACAAATAAGGGGTTTGTAATTCCCATCCTAGGGAATGGGAAGCAAACTACATGCACATAATTTTCAGTTCATAGGCGTGCATTTGTCTTTCAGTTCACTGATATGCATTTGTCTCAACAATGAGGAATGAAAATCTTGGTTATCTATGAATGTGATTAATCTAATCTTGACAGATGATCTGCTTATTTCTTGCCTCCAAAAACCTCCATTATTTTTCCTTAACTGGTTATTTTTGTCTTCATTTTCTTCACAGTTGCCTGAGTTTTCTTCATTTCATGAGTGTAGCTACAACTTTCATGGGCTTAATTCTTTTTCTCAAAGGGACACAAAGTATGTTTATGATTTAAGATAAACCTCAGAAATCAGGTCTGAGACTTAGGCATTGCTATTTTTCTTCTGCAGTTGGGGACACCAAGGAGCTTAAAGGTTGATTCACTTACATCACACAAGATAATTTTATTTGCCCAAACTAGTGGTTCTTATTCTGTTAACCTAGTGCTATCAGCAGGGTTAGACTAACCTAGAGGGCAAATGGGCAGTTGCCTTCAGTCTTATAGGGTAACCTGTATTTTGTTACATTTCAAGCACAGAATTTTGCTCAGAATAAACTGGTACTGTGGTAGAGGGAAAGATAAGAGGATTTTGTGTCAGGAAAGAAATCAGTTCAATTCCCACATAAGACACTATATCAGTTTCTTCATTTGTAAAATGAAAATCATAATATCTATAGTATCTATTTCATAAGTTTGTTGGGAAGATGCAATGAATTAATGTATATTATATGTTTATAACATATAATCTGGAATCTAGTAGATAATGTTATATAGATACATATATAGCTATTTCAGTATCAGCTAATGATGACTACTGTCTTCTTGAAAAAATAATCTGGAATAGGAGATTAGTAATACAAGTCCTGATTAGTAACAGACCATCATGGGATTTTTTTTTTTAGCTTACATTCTGAGGACATCTAGCAGTTCACATCCCTAAAAGAAAAATGTAGAATGTCTAATTTAATATGTTTTTCACAAAAGAGAAAGGCAAGGCCAGTAGGGAGAGGTGGCCTTGATGTTACTCTGGAATAGAGGGGAGCAAGACCAGATGGAAAAGGCAAGAACCCATATGTAGTCCTTACTGGTCAAAGCCATTTATTCTGAAACTGTGGATTGTGACATCTGTTTGGAGAAATGTGAATTTCAAGGAGAAAGAGTTAATATGAATCAAAACATTAAACCATCCATAAATGAAGCATTTAAATGCTCAACATATTAAACACTTCTTTCCTTCTTGCACCATATTGAGTATGTAGAGATACACATCAGTCCATGTCCTGGGTTGTTGGGAGGGAAGCTGATTCAAAGGAGTTGGGTCTGAGAGTGATCTAATAATCTATCAAGTATAACCAAAGCCTAAAGAAGGAAAATTTGAAACTGAGGGAAACATCGCACATAGTATCTCCTGTTAATGTTGGGGGGTTGGAACAAATGTTGACATCACCTTGTATCAGAGAACAGAGACCCCCAGGTTCCTGAAATTTATAGACCAAGACCTGAGGACACTACAATTTGCTGGTGTTACTGATGAGTACTCCTTCCCTGAAGAAATGAAGTGGCCAGCCTCGTAGCTTCCATTTTAAATACCTATTCTTTAAAATTTTATGTTATTATCAGTAATTGTTTTATTCCTATCATCGAAGAATCCTTGACCATGGGATGTTGAGGAGGAAATAGTAATCTCCAAGGCAAGGGAGGAAGGATAAAGTGAACATTTTCTCTTCTAGCCACCCTCCTCCCCCCCCCAAAAAAAAAAAACATATCCTAAATGTATCCTGACAAAATGCAGGAGGACATTAGTAGTTCAATTCTGTCATTTTTCAGGAAACTGCGGGGAAATAACATAGCCAAAGTCACAAACATTTTTAGAAACTAAAGCTAAACTGAAGTGGGGCCAAATGGATCTCAAATCTTAAAGTCTCAAAAACCATTAGAACTACAAGAAGTCTAAGAGATCAACTTGCCAACCCCTCACTTTATAGAGGTGTGGTGTTATTATGAATACTAGAGCCAGAACTAGTGCAATAGAAGAGGACACACAAGTCTCCTGATTCTTGGTCCAATGTTGTATTAGACAGTTTGCTTAAATTTGGGCTTTTGCAATTTAGCTAAGGTTCCCTGAAACATACTTCCTGGAGCACTGTGACTTAGTGTCAAACTTCAGAATAAACACCTAAAAAGGAAGGGGAAGTTGGTTTCTTCTAACTATATTCTGCCCCCAAGGGCATCCTCCTCCAGAGGCATCAGCAGCCCATCTCTGGTTCCTGAAAGGGCAAAGCAAAGTATCAGTGGCAAAGGGAATCCAAGAATCAAGTTAGTGGGTGACAGATTGTCTACCACTCATATTTGCTGAATTACGGTCAATGATATATGAAAAAAAATTATGGGGAAGAAGATAAATGCTTTAGAATTAGAAGACAAATAGACCACTTTTGAAAAAATTGGAGGGTAAGAATAGAGTCTATAAACCATTCACAAAGAGCTTGGTTTTGATTCCTCAAAAAAAATGTATTCTTGAAGAGTTAGTTCTTGGTAAACAATTCTAGTTTTACATGATTCTTTACTTCTGAATCCTAACTCCCTTTTCCTTTTCCATTGACACTTTATCAAATTTCAGTCATGGATTTCTCCCACTTCCTTTGCTTTTGTTCTATTGACACAACATGAGGTAATCACAAAACCATGCTGAAGGGGCCCATCTCAAATTTATGTTATCTAAACTCAACTGATGCCTCACTGGAGAAAGATGATCCTTATACTCCTTCCTAATCATTTACCTATTCTATTCACCACAGATACTACTCAAAACCTCTTTTTCCTCAAACCTGTTAGCACATTTCCCCACCTTTCTTTCAACTGAAGGTCTTACCTCATAATTTACTGAAAAAAAAGATGACTATTAATGTCAAGTTCATTCTTCTCCCCATCTCATCTCATTCTTCTTCCTACTCTTCTTCTTTCCTCCAGTTTCTGATAAAGATGTTGTCCTTCTCATTACCAAAGCCAACTTTTCTACACATACCTTCTATCTCTTTCAATCCAACTTCTCTAATAGATTGTCCTTACTATTCTCCTTTCTCCCTGGTATTTATTTTTATCCATACCTCTTGGTTCTTTCCCTGTTGCCTAATATCTTTTCTGAGTCTCCTCCTCCTTAAAGAATCCTCACTATATCCCTCCATACCTGTTAGCTATTGTCTAATACCTCTCCTCCCATTCTTAGCTATGTACATTCAATATTCCCACTTCCTTTCCTCTCAGTGGCTTCTAAACACAATGCAATCTAGACAAGTGGAGATGCCTAGTCAAAACGGATCATCCAAAAGAATGCAGTTGAGAACAGCATGATGTCACAAATGGACAACCTTGGACCTTCTACAACATTAACATTGATGATATGAATTGCCTTGATAATTACAAAATAGCCATATGTGTATCCTTCAAACACATGCCCTTCTCACACAAACTATTGGCATGATCCCCTACATATATATTCTCTACATGTACCTCTCTTGCCCGTGTGTCATCATGCATGTTGTCTTTGTGAATTTTTTTCCCAGCTGGTGATATATAGTAACTTGTAGAAGATTGTACCCTGTATATGTTTGAGTTCTTTCCTTGGTGATTTATTTACAATGCTGATTATTTATATATTTTTTAAACTTTGAAACAATGTATAAAATAAGACTAGTAAAAGTAGACATTAGTGAAAATATATGGACTCTGGTTCTGAGTAGATGCTGATGTACATTAAAATCTCAAACTTATAGTAGCTTTTTGCATGTAGAGGAAGGAAATGCATATGAATGGAATTACATATGTAAGCCAAGGGAAGTAAGATTTTTATTAAGGAAGATAATACCAATGTGATAAATGTCTTAAATGCATAATGAGGTAAAAGAGAATGGGCGTGGGATTATTATTATTATTTATTATTATTAGAATTATAAAAAAGAAAGTTATTGACAACTTTAAAGAGAATACTTTTATTCAAACTGTAGCAATATAAACCAGAATATAGGAGACTAAGGAAGGAACATTCCAATGTTTTTATCTACCATGTACTAGTATAAAGCCTAGATTTGCCAACTAAATCTCTTTCAGTTTTGGCATACTTGTAATTTGTATTCCTCCTCTGCTTTCACTCTGGTAGGGTTGGGAAATGCCATGTTGTCCAAATGAATTACATTCACATTGTGTTACTTTATGACCTGAGCAGAATATTGTGAACATTTTGTGGCATGATTTATGCATATTGGTTCTTAAAGAGTTATATATTCTTCAGGTATTTGTGCCTTCTGGGACCTGTCTTTGGAGGTAGAGGTGGGAAATTCAACTATGAAGAAAAAGGAGTGAAAAATTATTTTCTAAAATAAAATCGGAGAAAAGAATATGGTTCATAAAAAGGGCATAAAGTCAACTCATGAGTGACTGTGCTGAACGATTTGTGTATTTTCCCACTACTAATATTCATATCAAAATTTGTTTTCTGTTTATGTGTTATGATGATTTTTCTAACTGCTAGAGCAAGGCACATTTTACTTATGATCTGACATAAATAATAAGAGATTCAGCCATTAAAGAAGATCTGACAGTTATGACAGTGAATCATGAAGCAAGGAGGAAAAGATCTTTAACTGAATAGTATAAGAACAAGTAAAAATTCTACTTGGTGACAAAAATATATCACTAAACTTACTTCAAGATTTACCTTCAAATTTATCTTCAAAGTGTAGGCATTTTTATTGTTCTTTTAAATGACGACTAGCAATGATGGTTTAGGAAAATTTCTTAGTTTGCAAAATCTATTCCAACTAGATATGAAACAGAAATCAATCCTTTTCTTTATATGGTACTCCACCTTCCCCCAAAGGATTTTAAAATGCTAGAATAGAAATTCATTCCTACATACATTGGCATCTTCTAACACAAAATTTCACAAAGTATGTAAAACATTTACCCATGATTCACAGTCATATGCACATGAACCTTAAAATACTATTTTCTTTATCCTCTGTGAACATAATATCCATGTAAAAATGGGCTCAAGGTCAGTTAATGCAATTTTCTAAATAATTCAGGGGCTGTCTTTTTCTTAAAACAGCTCATTGAGAGAATTTAGTCTGAATTATGGGGAAAATACTCTAATTTTCCTTTATGTTTTCTAGGAAATTCTGGTCATATTATAGAATTTCAATTTTCTACAGGGAGGCTAAATCACTTCTATATCAGAAAGTTTTGCCATATTCTACATAACTATCAGAAATTATCTGGATAGGTTTTATTCACCAGATAGTTCTTAATCCTTGGGCTCATGTCGAGGAAGGTGAGAGTGGATTAGAGAGAAATCTCAGCTTAACCTTTCATTTTACACCATGCCCAATGGGTCTGATTCAATCAGAGAGCTAATAAGAATTCATTCCAAAGGAAGGTTTTCGATCAGATCATCTCCAAGGACTCTTCATGGTTATGTGATCACAGAATCACAGTTTGGCTGCATTTGTTATAAATACAATTATAATGGCCTACACTTCTTATCAAGTTCAATCTAGAGTTAAAATGTTGTACTGCTACCCAGTCAACTGGTACTTCTCACATCCTATGTCTAGTAAACTCCAACCTCCTACTTCCCTAATCCCTGTAATTCAGAGTTACTATCAGCCAAAATAAAAATAAAATATTTTTAAAAACTCTTTCCTCTCTTAAAGATTTCTTCTCTCATTCATACTGAGGGTGGTGGTGGGGGGGTGGTACACAACAAACTTCTCTCTTCTCAGGTTTTATCCTCCTTCAATTTTATCCCTGGGGCTCATATTCTATCTTTAATAGACTTCCATGAATTGTAGATATCCTCCTTATATGCTCCATCATATTGCATTCATAGAAATGTGTTTCCCTCTAGAAGATACAGCATGGGTGTCATCCCTCTCCAGAATTGGGTACATCTTCTTTTCTGTGCCTTGGCGAACTAATCAGTGTAAAGAAGTAAACATGCTACTAGCTACTCATTGCTACTTCAAAACTACCTTTCTAAGCCATCTTCTGCTACTTATCCTCTTTTTAGGGTTACTTCATCTTTCTTTATGACCTTGTTCATATCTTTGTTGTAATAATTTACTGGCACCCAGGGCATTATCTTTCCTTTCTTTACATACCTGGTTTATGGCATCCCTTTCCAATTAAAGTCCTGTCTTATGCCTATGGACATAGATTTCTTTCTCAAAGACCAAGCCCTAAACCCAATTCACTATGGATCTCATGTATTGGACAACAATAGGTCCCTGCCCAAGCACCACTTAATGGTTATTTTTTGGGCCCTCTTGGCCGAGAGTGAATGTAAATAGTAATTGTTTCTTTTTTGACCAGCAATCCTGAGGGTCTTCCCCTCACAGTTTGACTTTTTAATTTTATTTTTTGATTAAAGGGGCAGTCCCTTGATTCACTGAATGGGCATTGTCTCACACAAAGTAAAAACCTGAAAAGACCTTAGCTTAAAAGGGTCAAGATGTCCAACTGCATCCTGGGCCATCTCCAGTTGTCCTGATTGATATCTGGCCATTGAACCCAGATGACCCTGGAGGAGAAAGTGAGGCTGGTGACTTGGCATAGCCTCCCATATTCAAATCAAAGTTGGTTACAAGTCAGGTCATCACCTCCTTGATATCATGGTCGTCTTTGAGAATGAAGGACAAACCATAGAACAGATAGGTAGATAGATAGATAGATAGATAGATAGATAGATAGATAGATAGATAG
>NW_027185655.1:82626274-82643541 GCF_028583685.1 Petaurus breviceps papuanus
TAGATAGATAGATAGATAGATAGATAGATAGATAGATAGATAGATAGATAGAGATTCATATAAAGTGATATTTTTTCTATCATCTCAGAATATAAACTATCTCAACTCCCATTAGATTTTACTTACTCTACCTCAGCTTGCAACCATGGTTTTATACCTTAGTTCAATCACCCATAACCTAAATTCTGAAATTTTCACCTGTAATCATTCTCTCTTGTATACCTTATCTCTTGCCTCATTCTCTCAAAGTATATTACTTTTCCTCACCATAAACTCTACTCTTTCTGTAGCTCTCCCTTTCTCTTAGTCCATCTCCCTGGTTCTGGCCTCATTTTTCTTCCCTTTAAAGTCAACTCTATATATGTATAGTACAACCATACATTGTTCTCTGCCCTTGTGTTCTTAGTTCCTGTGGCTTATCCCTATCACATACCTCTTTGCTTGTCCTCCTGTGCTACTCATGTGCTAGTGTGCTGACTGGGTTAGCTACAAATGTTTGATTTTTTAAAAAGTCTCATTTCAGCATGGCCCTCAGTGCTGAAATACTCAGGAAATTCTTCAAAGAAAAATCTTCTTCTATTGATTCTGTCATAGCTGTTCCAAATATCTCCATGCCTCAAATGCACATAGAACACTCTCTACTCTCTCTAGTCATTTGACCTCAGCTCCTATTTTAATGAATAAAAGTAAAGCAATATTCTGTTATTTCCTGCTTTCCCTCTACTACACAATTCCTTATTCTCTTTTGTAATGCGAGCATCTTTGAGAAAGGGGAGACACTGCTCTATTCAAAGACCACCTCTCTCTATTTATACTCTTGATCACATACTTTTCTCTCCCCACCCTTCTTATCTTCAAATCTTTTCATATCTGTTGACTTCTTTCCACTTGTCTATGAACATGCACAGATATACCAACCTTTAAATACATTCATCAGATCTTGCTATCCTTTCAAGTTATCATCTATTTCTTCTCACTTTATTTCTGAACTCCTATAAATGTCTTCTACATGTAATAATAATAACAGTAACAATAATAGCATGTATATAGTACTTTAAAGTTTGAAGAATACTTTATAAACATTATTTCATTTGATACAACAATAAACTTGCGGGATAGGTGTTATTATTCTTGTTTGAGGAAAAAAAATTTAGGCAGGTAGACATTAAATGATTTACCCATGGTCACGTAGTTAGTATGTATCTGAGGCCAGATTTGGACTCACATTTTCTGATTCTGGGTCTAGTGTTCTATTCATTGAATGACCTTTCTCTAACTTCCTCACCACTCTTTTTCTTGTCATCTGGGTTTCAATTCTATCAATTTTACTGAGAGTCCAAGATTCAGAATATCCCTTTGTCTGATACATTAGAACAAAATTGTGTTTGGTTTACTTGCATACACTTTACAGATGCAGTGTAGATGCGGTGTTAGGATGGCCCTAAATAGTCAGAACTCTTCCACATAGTTACCCTGTTCTCCCAAATGTCCTGATTCATGAGAATTCCAATAATTATCACCAGGAATTTGCTCTGCACAGGTAAAGATTTCTGCCCAAGTGGGATTATTCACCTCCTGAGTTTAGGTTGTGCATTAACCTGTTGAAGTTGTTAAACTTCATTGTCAAAGTGGCAGGATATCTCCAGGAAGGGAACAAAAGGATCTATGTTTGACCCTGTATTTTTAACATTTTTTAAATCAGTGACTTTGATAAAAGTACAGATGACATAGTCATTAAATTTGCAGATAATATGAAGCTAGAAGGGATAGCTAACATGTTGGATAACAGAGTAAAGGTCCAAAAAGCTCTTGACAAACTATAGAATATAGAACCAAATCTATAGTAATAACATGAAATTCAGTAGGGAAGAGTATAAAGTCTTTCATTTACCTACAAAAAACCAACTTCACAAGTATAAAATGGGGGAATCATGTTTAGACTGATTTTTTTTTTCTGAAAAAAATATCTAGAAACTTTGTTGGATTGTAAATTCAGCATGAGTTGACAGTTGGGATTATTTAGCCTGAAAAATAGGAGACTTTGGGTGAGGGTGGCCAGTGAATATGATTCCTGTCACACTGTGTTCAAGTATTTGAATGTTTATCGTGTGGAAGAAGGATCAGATGAAGCTATCAATTAGAACTACCCAAATGTATGATAGGCATGTTCAGTAGGAGGTAAATTCTTTGAATGGAGGAATTGATTTGTATTTCTTTGTTTTTCCAGAATGTAGCACAGTGCCTTTTACATAACAGGCACTTAGTTAACAAGAAAATATTCAGCAAAAGGTATTAGTCTTAAATAATGACAATAAGAATTATTGCTTCTAATTAAGCCCATGTCTGTGCCAGACAAATTCTTTTTAACAATATTTTTCCAATTTTTACTTTTCCCAGTCTAAATCATTTAGCTGTTGTCTTCCTCATTTTCATCATCTACAAAGCAGGAATAACAATAATACCTTAACCCCAGGGTCATTGTGAAGATGAGATTTTTGTAAATATTTGTAAAATGCATTTTAAACCCTAAAGTGTTATATAAATGCTTTTTACCACCACCACCATGACACAACAAGGTGGGAGGGAGGCAGTAGATAATGTGCTGAGCCCAGGGTCAAAAGAACCTGAATTCAGATGCAGCTGCAGACATTTACAAGCTGTGTGTCCTTGGGCAAGTCACTTAATTTCTCCTTTGCCTCAGTTTTCCTCTGCTATGAATTTGGGGTAACAATAACGACTACATTCCATGGTTTTTGTGAGGATCAAATGAGATAATATATGTAAACTGCCTAGCACATACTGGACACTATATACATGCTTATTCCCGTCTTTTCTTCTTCCCATCTCCTCCTCTATACCTTTCTTTCCATCCTCTTTAGCTACAACCTCTGGAACTCAGGCCTTCTGGATTGTACTAGTCTAACAGCCTCCTAACTAAATTTTCTCACACCATAGTCAGAAATATCTTCCAAACACTCAGGTTTGACCACCTCACTTCCCTCCTCAAAATCCATCCATTCCTCACTGAGTTAAATTTTATATTCTTTAAGCATTCAGTGCCCTCTGTGATTAGATTGCAAATTACCCTTTTCAGCCTTATAACACACTACTTGCTTTCATAGACTCTTATGTACCACCCTGATAGAGGCCCACTCACCTGACCTCTCCAATTCTTGCTCCTTGTGTCAAGGCCTGCCTGCCCCAGGAACTTTCTTTTCTTATGTAAACAATACTTTGGAATTAGCTACCCTCTAAGGTTGTGAGCTCCTCTAGGGTAGGGCCCCTCTTTTGTCTTTCCTTCTATCCACAGTACTTAATTGATGCTCATTGACTGACTGACTAATATAATTCAGATAAAGGGCTGGTTTGGGTTTCTCATTACCAGCCTTTTTTTGCTAGAATCGCTCTATGAAAGTATGTGGTGATAGGAAGCAATATATACTAACAATCTCCTCCACTATTTCAGTCTGATTCTTATCACAGAACCTCACAAAGAATGGCTTTTTACTGGGAGGAGCTTGTCCAACTACTCTAGATTCACATGTAGATTCTTTCCCCTATCCCTTCCTAGCTAGAATCTACACTAAATCACACAAATGTATCTAATAACTCACAACAATGGCAACTTTTTCTTTTCTATCCCTTTGAGTTCCAGAGTACAGAATTAATCTAATACATACCACTGACCAGTTCCAAACACGGTGTTAGCACTCTTTACACTTGAGTTTGCAGCACCCCCTTTCACATACTCTTATGGGTGAACTTCCAACAACTCTTGCTATACCAACTTAAAGAGGGTATCTGGACACTCTTTTAGCAAGGAGAAAGGTAAATCACAATTTGCATTGGATTCACAGCTACTAACTTCAAGTATCGTTATTTCCCCATTTTGGGAGAAATGGGGATGGTAAATGTGCCCAAGAGATTCAGTCAATCAATAAACATTTATTAATTACCTAGGAGGTAACTAAGCACTGTGCTAAGCACACTAGCTCAATCTAGCTCCAATAAGTATAGAATGGCCTTATCATTCTTGTTGATTCTGAGCTTTAATTCTTACTACTAGGGTAAGGGGGAAGGCTGGAGAGTTTTTCTTTTTCCCTTTGCTGTTTCTGTTTGTTCATCTTCCAAAGCTGCTTCTTCCTAGCCTGAAACCACTCCTTTTCCATATTCTACTCTGATTATGGTCCTTAGAATGCTTCACAGTCTTCACTTCTGAAGGCATTCTCAAATCCATTGCATTTATTTGTCAAGGCAATTCTTTCTCCAAGAGAATGAGCATGGTTAATATGAAATACACTAGGGGATACTAAACAAACAACCCCCTTCTCATCAGATTTGTACAGTGAGTATGAAAAACTCATAGAAAATAGTTAAGGGTAAAGTCTGCATCTTTTACTCCCCTATTTTATGGTTTTTGTTCACAATATCCTAATAACTAGCAGTAATATAGTGCCTTAAAATTTGCAGAGAATTTTACATCTATTATTTCTTTAATCCTCACAATCATCCTATGAGGCAAGTGCAGTTATAATCCTAAACAGCTGAGGAAACTGTGGATGACAGAAATTAAAGAGTACTAGTCAACTGTTTAATTCTCAGTTCATTCACAACAGTCAAGGACATCATTTTGTCTACCTTGATGAGACAAGTCACAAATAAAGGCTAAATAAGCATCTTGTAAACTCATTAAGTTAATCATTGGTCTGACATACCAAGCACTAGGCTCAGAATCAGTGGACAGAGAATCAGTTCTTTTTCTGCTATTAATTAGGTTATGTGAAATTGGAGAAATCACTTAACTGTTTCTGCCTCCTCAACTATAAAATGAAGGGATTGAACTAAATCCAAGTCAGTAAACATTTAAGTACCTAGTATATAATAGGCACTATTCTAGTTACTCTTTCAGGTCCTACAGATTAAAAAAAAATGAAAAATGACTCCTGCCCCCAAGGAGATTGCAATATTCTAGGCATATTTAACATGTAAATGTACATGTATGTCATGAAATTTTAGGAAAGAACACTTACTATGAGGGGGATATTTGACCTCTAACATATTTTCTAGCTCTGAAATTCTATGATTTCCCAATGAGGAAAAATTGAGAAGTATCTGTGGGAGAGAGATGTAATTACAGTTTTGACAGCTCTCTGTCCTGGGGCTTCTGCAACTTTTTATTCAAGCTTGTAAAGTTCTTCCTCACCCCCTGGTATTCCTAAGAGCAGGTTTCTTTATGCAGCAGCCTGGCTATTGAGAAAACTCTAAGGAAGGCCTGAGAAGCAACTGAGTTTCATCTTCTTCTTTTATTCTTTAGGAATGAGAACCATTCAAAGAAACCTAAGAGACATGACAATATTAAGAATGTGAAATTCAACTGGAGGCTTTATTGAAAAGAACTTACTGCTTCCAAAATTGCAAGCCCAAAGTAAATAATAATTTTGAAAAATGACAAGTTCGCTTTTAAAAAGGTTGAAAGATTGGAAAAATTAATTTTCTTAAGTTGGGGATCAATTACCAGGAAGGAAAAGGCAAAGCAAAAGAAAAAAAAAGATATATAACTCCAGTATCAGGAGATCAAGAGATGAATGTGGATAACAAAATTACATACACTTTATAGATATGAAGAGAATTATATTCAGTACAATTTGAACAGTGATTTCCAAGAGTAATGAGATAAAATTTAGGAAGAGGAAATCTAGTTTTGAAAACATGAAAACACACATCAGTTTGGCAAGGAAGTAATGAAACATCCAACAACAAAACAGTCATAATATGCTTTTACATTTTAAAACAGCTCAGAGCATAAATTATTGAATACTTCTGCAGTATAGTAAAGCTAATTAGATGATATATATATGATTTTAAAGTCTATCAATAAAACATCGCTGTACACATACATAAGATTTTATTAGAATTTGTTCAATAGATTTATTTGCCAGTGACTCTCTAGCTTGATAGACAGAAAATTTCTTCTAGGATATTATTTTTAAATCAGGCAAAGAACAGTCTTTTCTTACAAAGCAAAAGGAAAATAATGCTCAATGACGGAAACAGCGTTGTTACCACAATTAGGCAAAGAAGGCATTGAATCTATGGCGTATGTGCTATCAATACTATAGCTACTATCAGTAGCCCTGAAAAGGGCACCAGTCTTTTATGCTCTATGAGACCATCTGCATATAGTTTATAAGAATAGAAGTAACCCCATCTTCTGTGCTATATTTTTATACTATAACTATGGAGCTTGGTGTTTTGAATCATAATCACTTTCATTCAGAAATTACTTTAAGGTTTACAGAACTCAGCAACTCTGATAATCTTGTAGCTAATGCAAATATTATTATTCATAATGTGCATACAGATAAGAAAACTGAGTGTCAGAGGGTTTAAGTAAGCAGCCCACTGTCACACAGCAGTAGGTATGTGTGGTAATGGAATAAGAGGCCAAGGGTTGACAGCAGCATAAAGATGAACTGAAATGGGTAATTTTTGTTCCTATGCTAGGTGACTTTTACACTTTAATGTGGCTTTTCTCTCATACAAGTCTGGGCTTGGAATCAGAGAGAAAGAATGGCTAGTAAATCTTTACCAATTATCAGATCAGAAATTCTAATTAAAAAAAAATGGAACCAAGTATTAGTCTAGACTTTTCTGGGATAAAAGAGTCTATATGGGGCAAATTACAATTAGATTTTTTATTCCCCCACACCATGTGACTTCTTTGAGTTATTTAATTTTGTCAAATATCCAGGAATGTGTGATATCACAGAAATAGCAATGAATTCACAGTGCACTGTGGATCTCCCTAATTAAATATTCTTTGAAACTTTGTAAATGATGAACTTTCATAAACAGGAGTTAAAACTTTATAAATGATAAAAGTTTTATAAACAAGAGTTGGAGAACAGATCTTGTGCAAGTAGATTTTGGGCTTTTGAAGGGTCCTTGTATCATCAGACCATCCATTTAGACTAATGTATTTTGTTAAATGGCATCATGGGAAGTAATAAAATCATGCATAATTTTAGGTGAAGATTAATTTTTCATTTTCAGAGTGTGTTGAAGTGACTGGAACATTGTCCTTACAATCAGATGAACTGAGCTTAAGTCCTGGTCAGGCATTTTTACTGGCTTTGTGATATTAGGAAAGTCAATTAATCCAACTGTGCCTCAGATTCTTCATCTGTAAAATATGGCTACTATTTTCATTACCAGCTTTATAGAGTTGTTACGATAAAAACACTTTGTTAAAACGTAAACCACAACTTAAATGTAAGCTATTAGTATACACAGTAAAGAAATGAATGGAAAGATTTTTCCTTAATCTTTCCTGGGACTACAAGAAGTGGGATCTATCACAACTTACTAATACAAAAATATGTTAATTGTAAGTCATCTTGTTTAAACTCCTTAATAGTAAGTGACAGCTTAGAATGTACTAACATATTATTTTTTTTAATGTAAGTCAAGATTCTGTAAGAGAAACATCTAAGGGATATCCAAAGGAGAGCAGATTGAAAAAGCTTTTAAGAGATAAAAATAAACTTGATTTGGGAGATAGCATTTTTAAACATTTAAAGAATTCCATTCATTCTATTTCCATCTTTTTTTGTGATAGTTTATAATGAATATATGCAAAAGGATCTTGTGCATAAGTAAGATGTAATGTGTTTATTCTACTTTTGCCTGGGATTTCTCCTCTCTTTGTGGACCACATATGAGGGTCTCAGAACCTTGAAAGGTACACACCACTAGGAGAGAACTTAGGGGTTGAGTAACATTGAAGGCTTTTTTAAAAATTTCCGTATTCCGCAGCTGCTTGTCCTGTGCAACTTTTTTTCTGATCCCTCTCACAAATTTTCCACAGAGAAACTATGTGGTGCCTTTAACTTTTCATGAATTGTTTCACTCTTACATTTTCAGACTTCTTACACATTGCTTCTCTCGCACTCTATTATCTCATCTCCATGCCTTTGTATTGGCTACCCATGTATATAATGTTCATACTTTTTTCCTCTATCTTTTGGAATCCCTGAATTCTTCATGATAAAGTTTCAGGTGCTTCTTCTGCATGGAATCTTTCCTTTTCACTCCACTTTTTCTCAATTGTCTTTCGTCTGTCTCTTGGAATCCCTCATTTCTTCATGATAATGTTTCAGGGCCTTCTGCATGGAATCTTTCCTTTTCACCTCACCTTTTCTCAATTGACCCACTGCAATTGTGGAGAAGACCAGATAGTGGCCCTTAAATAAGCATGCAGATTAGGAGAAAATACAATTTTGTTTGTTGTGTAGGCTGACTCTGGCTTGCTGAATACACAGGAGATTATTATAAGCTAACTCTAGATTGTTTAAAACACTAATACTACCTGAAGATTACAATAAATATTGTTTGAGGGATAGCTACCAAAAACACCTTTGTAAAAGTCATTTGGAAAAAAAATAGTGTTGAGTGTGATCCTTCTGATGGCCTGGACAACTGCCTGAAACAGCCTAGCTAAATTCAGAGAAAAAAGGCCAATCAATTTGACCAGTGGGTGATTAAATTTTTGGTCACAGCAACTCTCCAAACCAACTATCAAGTTCTCAGGGAAACATAATATACATTCATGGAAGGCTTACTCATAGAAACAAGGTTATGAATGCTTGACATTTATGTATTGAAGTCTATAGTCTTAATTTTCAGATTTGAATTTTAGTTGTCTTTTGTAATTTCATTTAGGTATGCAGCGATATAATGATGATGATGCTGATGATGATAGCTGCAATTTAACTAATGTTTTAACATTTGCAAAGCAGTATAGTTATAATATCAGATTGAAGCATCATGAGGTAGGTACTTATAGGCAACTTTGGAAATGAGGAAACTGAGGCTGAGAAAAGTTAAAAGATTTGTCCCTGATAGTACAGCTAGTGTCAGAAGCAGGATTTAAGTTCACAACTTCCTGACTCCAAATTGAGAAAACTAGAAATATTACTTAATACAAGTTGAGACTAATCAGCTCCACCATTGGACAACAGAGTAAGCAAGAAATAGATTGTCAGTAAGAGTCACTTATATTGATATACACAATTTACAATTACGAAGCACTTAATATACATTTTTTTCATTCAGTCTTCAGGTTACAAATTGTGTACTCATTATATTTCCCTTTTTGCATCTGAGGAATCTGAGACTCAGAGAGGTTTAGGGGTCCTGGTCCCATATTCCATTCTATGGATTTATCCATCCCCTCAGCAACAGCCTTCCCACTATGAGGCTTATTTTCCAATGCATCCGTAGTCCCGCTCACCATTTCATGAGGCACTTAGGCAAAGCTCACTTCATTTCTGGTTCTACTCCTCACACTACAGATTTTCTCACTTTGCTTGACAATAACTTGCCAGTTGGTTACCCCCAGCACCTCCATCCCTGTTTTCCAGTTTCCCTCTTTTCCCATTAGAATGTGAGTTCTTTGATCAAAGGTGATTTCTGGTTTCCTTGTATGTATGTGCTCCAGTGCCTAGCATTTGATAAATCATCTAGCTAGATAGTTAGCTGCCTGAAACTTGTCCAAGTTCCATATACCTAGTAGGTGGCAGAACTGAGGCTTGAGCCAAAGTCATGTGATTGTTTTTCCCCCCATCCTGCTATTTCATACTGCCTTAATGCATTGCATTATACCATATACATATGTCTGCTTATGATATTTCTTTTTTTTTGCTTTTTTGGAGGGCAGTTGGGGTTAAGTGACTTGCCCAAAGTCACATGGCTAGTAAGTGTGTCAAGTTCTGAGGCTGGATTTCAACTCAGGTCCTCCTGACTCTGGGGCCGGTGATCTATTCACTGTGCCATCTAGCCACCCCCTGCTTAGGATATTAACCTGATGAAGACATATCTGTAAAGTTTTCCCCCCTTAGGCAGTCTTACAACTTTTACATAGTCTATCCACATGTTTAACTATCTAATATGTCATCTTGTCCTTGTAAAGCACTCAAATATAATAATTTGTGTAATCCAATTATCTTTGAAACAGGTCCATGTAGTAATAACCCTTTGTATTAAATGTTACCACTCTCCCATGAAATGTCATTACTCCATGTTGGAGAGTTGTGAATTTGAAAATAAAGTGTAATATGTTAAGAACATGTGTATTTCATGGAATCCATGGCATTCAGGAAGTATGGTGTGTTGGAATGGGCAATGGAAGAGGCTTATTTCATTGATTCCCAACTCTGTCACTACTTATAAGAATATGTCCATACAATTAAGCAATCTGAATCACAGTTTATTCACATATAAAATGGGAAGGTTTAAGAATGCCACTATAGTTCCTTTTTGCTTGAATTTTACAGAATCTCCAGGTTCGAAGTGACCTCCAAAGCTATCATGGTCCATCTGTAGCTGACCAAAAGTCTGACATACACATCACCAACATTCACTCTTTTCTTATACCTAGGTGCAGAAGAATCTATTTCCTGAGGTCAACCATGTTCCAGTTTTAGATATCTGCAATGTTTATGAAGTTTTTCTTACACCAAAGTCTCTGCACATTTTCAGAAAATGATGCATCCATCACAATATCATCCACAAACAGGAGCCTTTGGGGATTTTTCTTCATCTTGGACACTGTGCTGGATCTCCTCCATGCCAATGGTAAATATATTTGTTGAGAATATATCTCCATTGCTTTATTCATTTTCCAATTTGAAGAGTAGATTTTCAGAGCACTGGGTCTATCTGAAAAGCATTAGTTCCATAATGCCAAGTGCTATGCTAAGTTCTGGGAATACAAAGTAAAAAATAAGACAGTCCTTGACTTCAAGGATCTTATATTCTACTAGGATGATACAGTATAGATAAGTAAATATAGGCTATATATTAAAAACATAAATTCAAAGTCGTGTGCAGACACAAATAACTGGAAGAATCAAGAAAGGTTCTCCCCTGTATTTCAGTAAATCTTGCAAAATTTTGATTCATGCTTAGGAAATACCATGTTAGCTGAGAACTTTTAGGGTGTGATTTTTGACAGACTAGTGATTTTGGCCATTTCAATGGCCAAAAAAAATATGCTATCATCCTCATCTAACCCTCACTGAAATCTTGGACTCAACCCTTGGGTTCCCTAATTGTCAAAAGTGAGTTTTCACTTATCACATATTTTGCTTATTGCCTTGTCACTTCCCAGCCATCTCTTCACCATACTTTTGGTACTCCAGCCATCGTCCTCATCTCCCCTGTATCCCTATTGCAACACAATCCTTAGATCTGTGTATGAGTGTAAGCCTTTTTCCTAATCTTATGGGGTCCAAGCTTTCAATCCACTTCCTGGCCATTTCTAGATAACATCCTAACCCTTTCCAGTTCTAGTTTATTTATCTCCTCCTATTAGAATGTAAGGTCTTGAGAAGGCAAGTACTATCTAGCTTGTTTACATTTGTATTTGCAAAACTTAGAACATTTTCTGTTACATGATAAAGTGCATAATTTTTCTTTCTTCCTTCCTTCCTCCCTTCTTTCCTTCCTTCCTTCATTCCTTCGTTCCTTTCTTCCTTCCCCCATCCTTCCTTCTTTCTTTTCTTTCTTTTTTCCATCTTTCTTTCCTTCCTTCTTTTCCATCTTTCTTTTTCTTTCTTTCTATCATTTATATATCTAATCATACACTAAATTGGGTGATTTTAAAGATGGAATATTTTGTAAAAGCCTGTTTCCTATGGATGCAATTACCAAGGATGCCCTCAATGCATGTGTGGATTATTGACATAAAAGTTCTCTATAGATGGGATAGTAGAATTAGGAACTATTGTTTCAATTAATTTATGTTTATTTTAATAATGTTTGAGGTTTTAACTCCCCCTTCCCCCATCTTCCCAATTTTCAGATTCCTTGTGATTTAATCTCCCATTATTGTCAAAATTGTGTTGTTTCCAGTACAGCTCTCCTCTGTATACATACACTTGGTCCAAAAAAGTTGTTTTTCTTCATTTTGTTATCTTTAATCCTTTTCTACATTCGTTATAAGTGTATCCAATCCTATTTGTCAGAGGAGATAAGAAGCCACATCTCAAGGTAGTTATATTATAGTGAAGCCTGTGCTTGATGAAGAATATTTTGGCAATTATGTGACATGGTTTGGAGAGAGGAGATCCTAGAAGATCAGGGACCAGTTAGGCCATTTCAGTAGTTCAGGTGAAAGATGATAAAGGCCTGAACTAGGGTGATGATATTAAAAATGAAGAGAATGGGATGTATGTGTGAAATGTTGTGAAGATGTAATAAATATTTATTGGCATCTAATTGTATATTTGAGGTGAGGGGGAGGAAAGGAACAAAGATAACTCCAATATTGTGAACCTTATTGTTGGAAGGATAATGTTTATCTCAACAGAAATAGGGAAGTTTGGAATAGGGGTAGATTTAATGGGAAAGGTTATGAGTTCCATTTTGTACTTGTTAAATGTGAGATATGTTGGGACACTGAAGTAGAGATTTCTATGAGACAATTGATGATGTGAGACAAATTCAGGAAACAATAAAGATTACTGTGAAGCAGTGAAGGTTCAGTTGAGATTAGATAACACAAGTTTACCCTGGACTAATTCAGCACAATAATATGACTTCTTCCGGTGGCATTCAGTAGCATAGGAAAAACAAGAGAGAAGGCATCCAGTTAGGTAAACCAAAACACTTGAAGAGTGATGATGGGACAAGAAGGTCAAGGATTTAATAGTAGATGACACTGTAGAGTCTAGTTGAATATCTATTGTCATGATATTAAAAGGAAGAGGTGAGGTTAGGACAGTGACTGGGAGAATGAGAGTGTGGAGCATTTTGAGGTCACAGATAGAAGAAATAATAGGTTTAGGAGCAGTGAGAGTTCAAAAGATGGATGATCAAGTGATTATGGAGAGGAGAATTTCAAGTTCAAAAGTATGGAGGAAGCATAGTTCATGGTGAGAAGGAGGACATGGTATTCCCATTCCTATGGTATCTGAAGCATTGTGGAGATAGAGGTCTTGAGATTTATAAAGGGTGATTGAAGGGAAATTGATGTATGTGGTGTAGTCCCCAACTATGGGAGAAAGAGTACAAGAAAAGCGGAAGCTATGATGTAGATACTGAAAGCTTTGACAAAGGAGTGAAAATGACTTCAGAGACTTGCAACAAGGATTTGGGTAATGTAGTGGATTGAGTGTATCTCAGAAAAGGAGAGGTTGCTGAGTAATAACAGCAGAAGAAAGGCCCAGAAGTGGCAGTGAAGAACTAGGAATACATTTACACTTCCTCCTTCAGGAGAGCATGAGAGAAAGAGGATTCATACTGAGGAAGGAGAAATGGGGTGCATTTTCTGCCGAAAGGAGGTAGGCACAAAGATTCTGCTAAATGGTATGCTAAAAATCTAGGTATATTACGTCTACAGCATTTTCCTAATCTAACACTCTAGTAACTCAGTCCAAAAAGGAAATGAAGTTAATCTAGCATGACCTGTTTGCTATGAAGCCTTTCTGGCTCTTAGTGATAACTGTTTCCCTCTCTAACTGCTCACAAACCATCCCTTTAATAATGCATTCTAAAAATTTGCCAAGGATTGAAGCCAAGATCGCCAACCTATAGCTTGTAGATCCCTTCCCCCCCCTTTTTTTTTTGTAAAAACATCAGGACAATTTTCCCTTTCTAAAAGGGAAATTCTATGGAGTTATAAGATCATAGATCATTCCACTAGCATATTTAATGCTGAAAGGGACCTCAGTGGACATTCAGTTGACTTAATTTTTATAGATGAGAAGACAGTCTCAGAGAAGGTAAGTTACTTGCCCAGAGTTACAATACTAGCAAGTGTTTAGGTAGAATTTGAACTCAACTTTTCCCGACTTCAAATCCATCACTCTACTCTCTATGCCAACTCTATTCTTTTTTTCATACAAATATGATTGTCCTTCCATCAATTTTGTATCAAGTACACATTTATTTCTGGCATAGTTGTTTCTAAACAATGAAGTTTATTCAGCTGAAAACTTTTGGGATTTGGGAAGGTATTTTGTAATTAAAAGAGAAAAAAGAGCCCACATTACCTAACACAGTGCCTTGTATATAGTATGGTATCCCACCCCCCCCCCCAAATACTTACTTGATTTTCCAACAATAGACCCCAGGATATCCTTTAAAAATAAAAACTTTTTTAGGATGAAGAATGAGAATCATTAATATAGCAAATAACTGAATCTATCTATCCATCTATCTCAACCCAGAAAGAGCACAAGCAGGTTGAATAAGTCAAAGGCGAGGAGAAGGAACTGAAAGTGTGGGAAAGAGACCCGAGGTTTGAAGGTTATGGGAGCAAGGTTGACATTGGTCAGGCTGAACTGAAATGAACTGAAATTCACTAGGTTTAAGGCATCAGGGGAGTCAGCTGTGGATAAAGTGGATAAAAGATCAGTCTCAGAATCAGGATAGACTTGGATTCAAGTCCTACCTCTGACTTCTCCTGGCTCTGTGACCCTCAGCAAGGCATTATACCTCTCCATGCCCCCAACTCACTCTCTAAGACTATAAATTGCAGATCAGGTGCTGATTTGAATTAATGGAAAGTTTTCTTACACAGGGGGAATCACAGACCTACTCATAATTTTTTAATGAGATATGGAAGGGTTTAGGTTAACTTATTTATAATTAATTACGTCCAAGGATGACTCAGTTTGAGTTTCTCATCAGAATTTCCACTAGACTTTGAGCATGTCAGATATCCAGGCATGGTTGGTCCATGCAGAACCTTCAGTCCATTCTCTGCCTCATTCTCAAAGATGGAAGCAATATTAGTTTCCTATCATGATTGGTACCCACTGGCCCCACTATGTTAGGTCTGGCTACCTGTCTTCAGACTAGAGCAGAACGATATACTTCATGATGCAAATGTCTGGACACTATTTCCAGGTGATTAAGAATTGTATTCAGGGGGCAGCTAGGTGGCGCAGTGAAGAGCCAGCCCCGGAGTCATGAGGACCCAAGTTTGGTTCCGGCCTCAGACACCCACACAAAAAAACTAGCTGTGTAACCTTGGGCAAGTTACTTAACCCCAACTGCCCTCCAAAAGGCAAAAAGAATTGAATTCATTTGTAGAGTATCATACAATCCAAAGCAGTAATGTGTTTTGTGTCTTAGCTCCAGAGCAGCAGAGAATATGTCTATGGATCAAATGTGAACATCAGTGGGAGTACAGATGTGGCAGCCAGTCTCCTAGTGGTCTTCCCCACAGGTGCATATATTTAGGGATTTGTTTTCATAAGGCTATTTGGTTTTTGAGCTCTTTTAGACTCTGTTTCCCAACATTATCTGCAGGTTTCAATACCATGGCCAGAGGTTGATATTTTCCTATATGAACCAAAATATTTCTCTAAATTTTTTGTCTGAGTAAAAATAATTAAGCAGATAGTGCAGCTAATTAAATTTAAACCTGAAAATGAGCCTGGATTGAATGTGTGAAGGAAGAGAGGGAAAGAAGGGTAGTGGGAATTTACTAGTATTGGGAAAGATAAGCCTCTTTCGGATGACCCAAAGAGCAGGTTACTTCTTGGAATCATCAGATCCATTTAATTGATGAATTTATTCTATTTTCCCCATAATGAATTTTAGATGAATTACATTTTGACATTGCCAAAAATATGACTTCTGTTGATATCAGCAGTTAGGTAGGTAGTGGAGTCTATTTTACCATGGACCTGGAGTCAGGACATTGTTTTTGTTGCTGAGTCATTTCAGTCGTGTTTGACTCTTCATGGCCCTGTTTGGAAATGACCCCCAAAACCAAATAATTCAACTCATACATGATGAAGAATTCCTTCAAAAACATACCTGAAGGGTCTAGAACTTGATTCAGAATCTCCAATGCAGGAAAACACACTACCTAAAGGGTAAACCTTTCCAGTTTTTGACCATTCTCATTGTTGACGGAAAGTGTTATTGTTTATTTTGTTTTTTAAATTTCTTTGTATCAAGTATAAATCTACCTTTTTGCACCTTCCATACATCATTCATAGTTCCACCCTTTAGGGCCAAACTGAATAATTCCAATCCCTATTACACATAAGAACTCTTCAATTATTTTTTTTCTTCTTTTTATCTTTTTTTAAAATTTCTTTTCTTTTTTTTATTTTTAATTTGTTTATTTTTAGTTTTCAACATTCATTTCCAGAAGATTTTGAGTGACAAATTTTCTCATTGTCTTTCCTCTACCCTCATCCCAAAATAACGAGCCTACTGAATACCCCTTCCCCCAATCTGTTCTCTCTTATATACTCCCCCATACTCCCTCTAACATTCTAGTAGGGCAAGATGGATTTATATGCCCTAGTGCCTGTATACCTTATTTACCAGTTGCATGTAAAAAACAATTTTTTAACATTTGTTTTTAAAACTTTGATTTCCAGATTCTTTCACTTCTTCCCTCTTCAGTCACCACCACGGAGAAGATAAGAAATTCAATATAGGTTGCACATGTATAGTTTTATTCTTTCATTTGTTTAATCTGTTTTATAGTATCTGGATTTCTCACAAAATGTTTCCATAGTGGACATATTGTGAAAGATTAACTATTTCCCTCCATCCTGTCCCGCTCCCCCACTTATTCTATTTTCTAGTTTTACCCTGTCCCTATTTTTTTGTAAAGCAATCGGGGTTAAGTAACTTGCTCAAGGTTACACGGCCAGGTGTTTCTAGGTGGGTGCGAAGTGTCTGAGCCCGGATTCAATCCCCAGGTCATCCCAACATTGGGGCCAATGCTCTTATTCGCTGTGCTACCTGGCTTCCCCAACCCTGTCCCTTTTCAAAAGTGTGTGCTTCTAACTACCCTCTCCCCCAATCTGCCCTCCCTTCTATCATCCCCTCTCATATACCCTACTTTCCTGTAGGGTATAATACCCAGTTGAGTGTGTATGTTATTTCCTCCTGAAGCCAAATTCAATGAGAGTAAAGTTGACCCATTCCATTTTTCCTTCCTGTTCTTTCCCTCCATTGTAACAATTTTATCTTGCTTCTTCTATATGAGATAATTTACCCTATTCTCTCTCTCCTTTTCTCCTTCTCTCATTATATTACTTTCTCACCTCTTAATTTTTTTTTTAGGTATCATCCCTTCCTATTCAACTGATCCTGTGCCCTCTATATATACATGTGCACATATAAACACATTCACATGTGTATTTATACACCATCCTATATATACATATACATGTATATATACACATATATATATATATATATATATATATATATATATATATATATATATA
>NW_027185655.1:82643551-82718448 GCF_028583685.1 Petaurus breviceps papuanus
TATATATATATATATATATATATATATATATATATATATATATATATTCCCTTCAACTATCCTCATACTGAGAAAAGTCTCATGAGTTACAATTATCATTTTTTCCATGTAGGAATTTAAATAGTTCAACTTTAATAAGTTCCTTATGATTTTTTTCCTGTTTACCTTCTTAATCTTCTCTTGCTTCTTGTATTTGAAAGTTAGATTTTCTGTTGAGCTCTGGTTTTTTCATCAAGAATCCTTGAAAGTCCTCTATTTCATTGAATGACCATATTTTCCCCTGAAGCATTATACTCAATTTTGCTGGGCAGGTGATTCTTAGTTTTAATCCTAGTTCCTTTGACCTCTGGAATATCATATTCCAAGCCCTTCAGTACCTTAATGTAGAAGCTGCTAGATTTTGTCATCCTATTTGTGTTTCTACAATACTCAAATTGTTTCTTTCTGATAGTTTGTAATATTTTCTCCTTGACCTGGGAGCTCTGGAATCTGGCTGTGATATTCCTAGGAATTTTCTTTTTGGGGATCTTTATTAGGAGGCGATCAGTTAATTCTTTCAATTTCTATTTTGCCCTCTGGTTCTAGAATGTCAGGGCAATTTTCCTTGAGAATTTCTTGAAGGATGATTTCTAGGCTCTTTTTTTTTTATCATGGCTTTCAGGTATTCAGAAAATTTTTTAATTATCTCTCCTGGATTTTCCAGGTCAGTGGTGTTTCCATTGAGATATTTCACATTGCCTTTTATTCTTTCATTTGTTTGAATCTGTTTTATAGTATCTGGATTTCTCATAAAGTCATTAGCTTCCATGTGGTCCAATCTAATTTTAAAGGGATTATTCTCTTCAGTGAGTTTTTGAAATTCCTCTTCCATTTGGCAATTTTGTTTTTTAAGGCATTCTTCTTTTCCTTGGCTTTTTGGGCCTCTTTTGCCAATTGAGTTAGTCTTTTTTTTCATTTTGGAGGACAGTTGGGGTTAAGTGACTTGCCCAAGGTCACAGGGCTAGGTTTTGCGTTACATGTCTGAGGCCTGAGTTGAACTTAAGTCCTTCTGACTCCAGGGCCAGTGCTCTATTCAATGTGCCACCTAGCCATCCCTAATCTATTTTTTAAGGTGTTATTTTCTTCAGTATTTTTTGAGTCTCCCTTAACAGGCTGTTGACTCACTTTTCATGATTGTTTTTTGCATCATTCTCATTCTATTTCCAATTTTTCCTCCCCTTCTCTTACTTGATTTTGAAAATCCTTCTTGAGCTCCTCCATGGCCTGTAACCAACTCATATTTTTCTTGGAAGCTTTTGATGCAGGTTTTGACTTTGTTGACTTCTAGTTCTAGTTCTATGTTTTGATCCTTTTTGTCCCCCCAAAAAAGGATTCTGTGGTCTGATTATGCTTTCTCTGCTTGTTCATCTTGTCAGCAATGACTTGACTTTTGAGCTCTTTGCTATGCTAGAACTCTGCTTTCAGAGTGGAGAGAGCTTTATCCCAAATTGCGGGGGGGGGTGTTGCAAATGTTGTCAGAGGTCTGAGAAGGGCAGCCTCTCCACAACCACCACAAACTCTCACACACTGGAGTTCCTCAGTCCAGGACCATCTCTCCAGATCCAAGCAGGTCAAAGCAAGAACTATTACCCTCTGAATGGTTGTTTGAGATCTTCAGGCTAGGAGCTCCAGAGGCAGCCACACGGCTGCAACCGCAGCGCAGCAGCACACCTCTTCCCCAGGGCAGGAGCTGGACCTTGCTCTTCCATCACCCAGTTCCAACAGAGTTCCCTACTGACCTTTTACTTTCTCTTTGCCGTTTATGAGTCGAGAAGTCTGGAGACTGCCATAGCTGCCTGTGATTCACTCTCCTGAAATCTGCTCTGCTTGGTCTGTGCCACTGCTCAGGGCTGCCCCAGGCTCACATGGGACTGCCCTTGGGTCCCAGCTCGGTGCGATAGACCCTTTCTGTTGGTCTGTCAGGCTGCCTTCAGTGGGAGATTTGTTTCTCTTTGTCACCTTGTGGGTTTTGTAGCTCTAAAATGTGTTTAGAGTCATATTTTATAGGTATTGGAGGTGGTTGGTGAGGGAGCTCAAGCAATTTCCTCCTTCTACTCTGCAATCTTGGTTCTGCCCACTCCTCCATTTTGGCTCCACCCCTTTTCAAATATTTAAAGACGGTCATTTTCCTTCTAGTTCTTTTCTTCTTGAGACTAAATATCGCTGGTTCCTCATATAACATAGTGTCCCATCTTTTCACTCCCTTGATTCCCTCTTCTGGACATGTTTCAATTCATCTATGTATGAAATATCTAGGGTGATGTATCTCGGGGAATAGATCCTTGAACAGGTTCATGAAACCTTGAGTTTGAATCTTGCTTGACAGTATAGCAGAACTATTACCTGCTGGTTGGACTATTGTGGCAAACTGCCTGATCTGTGAAATATGAGACTAGATACTTGAATATGAAATCTATGCACCATGTTTCATTTATTTCATCTATAAGTTCTTATGCTTGCTTCTTATCTATAATACTTCTTTCTATTTCCCTAGAGGGCCTTCTAGTTCCTCTTATGAGGCAAGTTTTAATTCTTTTTGGCACATGGAGACACAAAAGACAACAGGGCATATGACAAAATCCAATTATTTAATGAGATCTGCACATTTTATTTCATCTAGAATCAGGAAGACCTAAGTTCAAATGACTAGATATAGGACTCTGAGCAAGTAAGTAGGTTAGTTTTCTAAAAAATCTCCCATTTGTCTCTATTTCCTCATCTGTAAAATGGGAATAATAATAGCACCTAGCTCCCAGGGTTATTGTGAGGATCAAATGAGACAATAATTGTAAAGCACTTAATCACAGTGCCTAGTACCTAGCAAGTATGAAATAGATGTTTGTTGTTTTTATTGTTGTTGTTCACTTGTTTAGTCATGTCTGACTCTTCTTGATCACATGGACCATTGCACATCAGGCCCTTTGTCCATGGGGTTTTCTTGACAACGATCCTGGATTAGTTTGCCATTTTCTTCTCCAGTGGATTGCCTTTTGTCAGAAATCTCCACTATAACCTTTCCATCTTGGGTAAACCTGAAACAGCATAGCTGTAGTTTTATTGGGTTTCCTAAACCCCTCTGCCAAGGAAAAGGCAGTGATCCTGGAAGGCATATACGTGTTAGCCTTTATTATTATCTCTTTCACCTCCCTCTTTCTCACCAGCCATACTGCTTTGGACCTCTTTGGAACACTCCAGCATGCACTTGATCCAACAGATGCCTTTCTCCCTCTACCCCAAACTAAGTCTTCAATTTTCTTTTGTGTCTAGTCTTCCCCCATTAGATTGCAAGCTCCTTGAGGGCAAGGACTGTCTGTTTTTATTTGTGTATCCCCAACCCTTAACACAGTGCCTAGGATGTTTGTGTTGTTGTTGTTATTGTTGGGTGACCTAGATAATATAGAGGATAGAATTGCTGGGCTTCAAGTAAGGAAGCCTCCTCTTCCTGAGTTCAAATTTAGCCTCAGACACTTACTAACTGTGTGACAAGTTACTTAATAAGGGCAAGGGCAAGTCACTTAACAAGGGCAAGTTACAACCCTGTTTGCCTCAGTTTCCTCATCTGTAAAATGAGTTGGGGAAGAAAATGGCAAACCAAGAAAACTCCAAATGGGTTTACCCCTTGAGGGCAAAGACTTTTTGTGGGTTTTTGTATGTTTTTGTATCCCCAGCACAATGTCTGGCATGGAGTATATGCTTAATAAATGTTTATTTACTCATTGACCTTGCTATTGTTGTTCTAGGGAAAGTATAGTCTTGCTATATAGTCTGACCTGTTCAACAAGGAGCAATTGAAAGATTTGAAGATGTTTAGACTATGGGCAAGAAAACTTAGGAAGTTCATGATAAGTTTTAAAATATCTTTTAAGACTTCAGAGAATACCATGTGGGGAAAAAAGCATTTAGACTTGCAATACTTGTACTCAGAGGGCAGAAGCAGGAGCAATGGATTGAAGTTAAAGAGAGGCAAGTTTTAGCTCAGTTTAACAATAAGACCTAACTAATGGAATGGGCTACCAAAGAAGCTATTAGGTGTCCATCACTGTAACTCTTCAAGAGGAGGCCAGATGGACAGTCACCAGTTGGGCAAGGAATAGAAGGGATCCTTGTTCAGGTATTAGTTGGACCTGAACAAATCCTTCTAGCTCTGAGGCTTAGTGGTTTAATTTTTTTTTATATATTTGAATTTTTGATTTTAAAACTTTCAATTCCAGATTCATTCCCTTCCCCCCCCCCGCCACCCACCCCCACTGGGGGGACAAGCAGTTCAGTATAGGTTGTACATGTGTGGCTAATGGAAAACAATAACATAGTAGATGTATTGTAAAAGACTGACTATATTTCCCTCCCTCCTATCCCACTTCACACTTGTTCTATTCTCTACTTTGATCCTGTCCCTTTTCAAAAGTGGGTGCTTCCAACTTCCCTCCCCCCCAGCCTGCCCTCCCTTCCATCATCCCCCCTCACATCCCCTTCCCCCCCATTCTCCTGGAGGGTGAGATCCCCTATTTAGTGTGTATTTCCCTCCCTTCTCAAGCCAGATTCAATAGGAATAAGGTTGACCTATTCCCTTTTGCCTTCCTATTCTTCCCCTCCATTGTAACCATTTTCCCTTGCCTCTTCTGTATGAGATAGTTTGCCCCACTCTGTCTCTCCCCATCTCCTCTCATTATATTCCTCTCACCTCTTAATTTCACCTTTTAAGTATCATCCCTCCTGTTAAATTAGTCCCGTGCCCTCTATCTATGTATACCTGTAAACGTATATATACACATTCACTTATGTATTCATATGCCCGCATACCCTCATATAAAGACATATATATATATATTTCTAATCCCTTCAACTACTGAGAAAAGTTTCATAGGTTACAATTATTGTTTTTCCATGTAGGAATGTTAATAGTTCAACTTTGGCCAGGTGGCTCAGCGAGCAAGAGCACCGGCTCCAGTGCCAGAACAACCCAGATCAAATCCGGGCCCAGACACCCAGCACCACACCCAGAAACAACAACTGGTCATGGAACCCTGAACAAGCCACTCAACCCCGATTGCTTAAAAAAAAAATAGTTCAACTTTAATAAGTTCCTTATTATTTCTTTTCTCTGTTTACCTTCTCATGCTTCTTTTGCTTCTTGTATCTGAATGTCAAATTTTCTATTCAACTCTGGTTTTTTCAGCAAGAATGCTTGAAAGTCCTGTATTCCACTGAATGACCATATTTTCCCCTGAAACATGATACTCAGTTTTGCTGGGTAGGTGACTCTTGATTTTAATCCCAGCTCCCTTGACCTCCGGAATATCACATTCCAGGCCCTTCGATCCCTCAGTGTAGAAGCTGCCAGATCCTGTGTTATCCTGATTGTGTTTCCACAATATTCAAATTGTTTCTTCCTGGCTGCTTGTAATATTCTCTCCTTAATCTGGGAATTCCGGAACCTGGCTATAATATTCCTAAGAGTTTTCTTTTTGGGATCTTTTTCAGGAGGTGATCGGTGGATTCTTTCAACCTCTATTTTGCCCTCTGGTTCTAAAACATCAGGGCAGTTTTCTTTGAGAAGTTCCTGGAGGATGCTTTCCAGGCTCTTACTTTGGTCATGGCTCTCAGGCAGTCCAATAATTTTTAAATTATCTCTCCTGGATCTATTTTCCAGGTCAGTGGTTTTTCCCATGAGATATTTCATATTGCCTTCTATTCTTTCATTTGTTTGGATCTGTTTAACAGCATCTTGATTTCTCATAAAATCATTAGCTTCCATTTGCTCCAATCTAATTCTGAAGCAATGATTCTCCTCAGTGAGCTTTTGAGATTCTTTTTCCATCTGGCAAATTCGACTTTTTAAGGCATTCTTCTCCTCATTGCCTTTTTGAGCCTCCTTTGCCATTTGAGTCAGTCTGTTTTTTAAGGTATTATTTTCTTCAGTCAGGCTGTTGACTCTCATTTCATAATTTTCTTGCATTGTTCTCATTTCTCTTCCCAATTTTTCCTCCACTTCTCTTATCTGCTTCTTACGGTCCTCTATGGCCTGTAACCAGCTTGTATTTTCCTTTGAAGCATTTAGTGCAGGAGTTCTGACTTCACTGTTTTCCTCCTGTTCCATGCCTTGCTCCTTCTTATCCCCAAAATAGGAGTGTAATGTTGGAATCTTCTGTCTGCTTTGTTTCCTTTGCCTGCTCATTTTGCTACTCAATTATTTGACTTTTGGGCTTTTTGCCACAGTAGGACTCTGCCACCAGACAGGGGAGTTTTCGTCCCAAATGATGGGGTTTTCTCAGCTGCCTGAGGTATTAGATGGGTGCCCTCTCTGAGGTCTCCACACGCTCTGGCAAGCTGGACACACACCCAGAACCTCCACCCTAGACTGCAATCCAGATCCAAGCAGGTTAAAGCAAGAGCGACTACCCCTCAGACTGGTGCTTGGTCCCCCTACACTCTGCAGGCCAGGAGCTGAAGCCGCCATGTGGTGCTGGCAGGCTGTGCTGGGTCTCAGCGGTTTCTCGCTCTGGGGGTAAAAGCCACGCACTCCCACTTCCTGGGTCCCAAAGTCCAGACTGCACTGGCCTCTCACCTTGTCCTTCGCATCTATGTATTGATAAATCTGGAAATGGCCACAGCTGCTGCTGATCTGGAGTCCCTCTGGCTGGAGGCTGGTCAGGCCCGCCCTGGGGCTAAAGCCTGGGTGTGGGGCTGGGCTCGGCTCCCAGAGCGCTGAGCTGGCCGATTCCTGCCAGCCTGCTGAGCTGTTCTCAGCTGGAGGTTAGCTTCTCTGTGTCATTTTGTGGGTTCTGCAGCTCCAAAGTTTGTTTAGAGTCCCCTTTTTACGTGGATTGGGGAGGGTGGAAGCCGGAGCCGCAGGAAGGTCATGCTTCTACTCCACCCTTAGTGGTTTAATTAAACCTATCTGTATGTCTTTGTGTACCCAAAGGTTTGTGATAAGCACATAGTTTCATACATTTAACAAATATTCCAATCAACCAAATACAAAGGTAGCTCAATAAAGCCTTTGCACTAGGGGAAAAGTTAGCATGTTTTTCTTAAGTCAAAAATCAATGTCCTTTTTTTCCTTTATATTGTGTAATCTGACTGTGTTTGTTATTTTTCAGTTCTTTCATCTTTACTTTTATATTATATTAGTAAGTCACAATATATATCCTTGAGATGAGCATTTGTCCTAACTCCCATTCATGGAATACACAGTGAGTAAAGTGCTGGCCCCGGAGTCAGTTCGATTCCAGCCTCAGACACTTAACACCCACATAAAAAAGCTAGCTGTGCAACCTTGGGCAAGTTGCTTAACCCAACTGCCCTCCAAAAGGCAAAAAAAAAAAAAAGAAATTGATTTTGCTGTTTATAGTTCTTTGTGTTAAGCATGCATAAGGTATCATACTTGGTAGTGAAAAGGAATGCCATCGCAAGATTGGGGTTGTACACATTCTATTTTATAGTAGTGGAGTAGCAGAAGGAGAGAAGGAGATGATTGATTGCTATAAGTGAATGCCAATATTCTAAATTAATTAGACCTCATCACTAAATGTTCAATGGGTACACGTGCGGAGCAACTGATTCATTTATTTCTAGTATTAGAGGAGTTTTATGTCAGCAATAGTAATATTACTCAATAGAAATAACTAACATTTATAACAGTATAAAGTGTGATAACTACATAACATTTTCTTCCTCATACTAATAAAAATGGAAAGTAGGAGAAGCTTTTAGGTGATAAGCGTTTATTAAGAGTAGAGGAGGGGGTGGCTAGGTGGTACAGTGAATAGAGCACTGGCCCTGGAGTCAGGAGGACCTCAGTTCAAATCCAGCCTCAGACACTTAATACTTACTAGCCATGTGAACTTGAGCAAGTCACTTAACCCCAACTACCCTGCCTTGCCCCCTCCAAAAAAAGCAAAATAAAAAGAGTAGAGGAGAAGTTCCAGACAGAGTTATGTCCTTGTCGGCCCATGGACCCACCATTCTCATTACTACTTTTGCTCATTATGTTTTGCCAACCTGGCATGTCCTTCTCCCTGATTTGTTCATCTATAAGGATCTATAGATCCTTATTGTCTTTCAAGACTACTTATGCATCTCTCTCCAAAGAATATCTCCATACTCAGCCTCACAGATTTCTTATAACCTCTGATAGCCTCTACCATTTAATATTTAATTACTTGTTATCTGACATTATTCACCAAGTGTTTCCTGTAACATGGGGTAATAAACATTTATTAGGCACCAAATGGGTGCAAGGCACTATGGTGGACTTTAAGCTCTTTCTATATCATGTATTTCTTCAAATTGTCACTGTGTTTATTGACTGGCACATAGCAGTTGCTTAATAAATGCTTGTTGACTGATTTAATGATGTCTTGTGTAATTGTTGTTTTAGGTCAGAGTGATTTGAAAAAACAGTGATTCAACTGAGCGTATATATAGTTGTAGGAATTGGAAAGGGGAGGGTGATGATGTTTGCATCCCTGAAGAAGTACAACAGAGATTATATTTTATTTTACTTTTGAAATTCTGATATCACTAAGATATGTCAATATTCAATTCAGAATAGCCTAGAGAATTTTGTAGATAGCCTGTGATTATGATGAACAAAAACAATTTTGAGAGAACACTTTTGTGATATTCACTTGAGACATAAAGAATGTTTAAAAAATGATTCAAAGCATGCTTCTTAATCCCCATTGTAGATGTGTTTTATAGTCTTCTGAAAAAAATCCATAAAATTTTATTTTTTCTTGACTAAATTAGAACTAAAGTTAGTAAAAGACAAATCTGAAAACTAAAGTACAAGTACATAGTGGTATCCTTCAACATCTACTGTGAAGCTTATTTTAGTTAATTAGGAATGACTGTATGCTCCTTCAGGAAAAAAAAAAAAATCATTTTTAGTTACGTCCTGCATCTGGAAGACTCAGAATGAGTATCAAGTTACTTTACTTTCCTTTTAGCTGGGAACTTCAAACTGTGGAACCAGAATGTGATTTAGCCTCTCAGAAACTGACCGTGTTTGAGAAGATAGCATTGCTTTCGAGAGGTAAACAAATAATTTTATAAGTGCTTTAAACCATTTTTTTTTCTACCTACACTATCAAGAGGATTGTGGGCATAGTTAAAACTGTCTTTAGATTTCCTGACTGAGAATTCTTTTTGTATGAACAAAATTCTTCTTTCTACTTACATAAAGTGGGTCATATTAACTAGACTTTCTGGACCTCAGTTCCTTCATATGTGAAGTGAACAGTTTGGGATAGAAGGTTTCTGAGATCCCTTCCTACCCTAGAATTCTCATCTTATGATCTTGTGATCATGTGCTCTTTCTCATAGCCTACCTGGTGGGCCTGTACTCTATCTAATTGAGAAGAGTCTCCTATTGGACAGCATAGAAAATCTGGTTATAGAACTTGTTTAGAAGAAAACACTAGATATATAAAATGAGAGAGAGAGAGACAGAGAGAGAGAGAGAGAGACAGAGAGACAGAGAGACAGAGAGAGAGACAGAGAGAGAGAGATACAGACAGAGAGACATAGAGAGAGAGACAGAGAGAGAGAGAGACAGAGAGAGACAGAGAGAGACAGAGAGACAGAGACAGAGAGAGAGACAGAGAGAGACATGGTGAGAGAGAGACATGGAGAGAATACTAACAACTGGGAAGAATCAAGAAAGGCTCTGTGTAAGAGTTAGTATTTGACCTCTTCTTTGAAGGAAGCTTAAGATTCTAAGATGTGAAAGTGAAGACAGAATACATTCCAGAAATTGGGGACCAACTGTGAAAAGGCATGAAGGCAGGAGATGGAATATAATTTATGGGGACCTACCAAAAGGCTCTTTTCATTGGAATGTAAAGGGTCATGATGGGGAACAAGAAGATGTTAACCTGGGAAGATAGATAGGAGCTGGATTGAAGAGAGCTTAAATGTCAGGCATTTTCTCTTAGTAGAAAAAGGAGTCACTGAAGATTTTTGAGTAGGGGAGTGATGCAATCAGGTATGTGTTTTAGGAACATGAATTTACCAATCATGTGGACAGTGGATTGGAAAGAAGAGAGACTGGGGGGGTATGCCAATGAAGACTCTATTGCAGTAGTGGAGCAGAAATGGTAGGGGCCTGAGCTAAGGTAGAGTCTGTGTGAGTAGAGCAAAGGAGAACTGCTCACCTCAGTGTTTATCCATCATGGCTTATCTCCTGGCCCAAATTTCAACATTACTCAAGCTTGTGCCAAGGCTTAATTTAGTATTGATTCTTGGTGCACTGGACATTTGCCCCTAATTACTATATTGATATTTCCATATATATTATCAGTTATCTAGACTGTTTAGTGAGTAGGTGGTTGTTAAAGGTGGGAACACAAAATGCATCTTGTCACTCTTACAGAGAGAAGGGAGCATATAAGGGCACAGAAGAGTGAAAAGTGTAAACAGTACTTTACAGAGAACATGGGAGCTTTCCCAGGTACACTTCGAACATACCGGCATTACCATGTCCATCTGATATGAGGAGTGGCTAATTGTACATGCCTTCTGCCCAGGTATTTAGAGGAGCCTGATAGTGGAAAGAGTATCCTGTTGAATTTTTTTCATTGTTTTTATTTTGTTTGTTTTTTAAAATAAATTTGTTTGTTTATTTATTCATTAGTTTTCAACATTCACTTCCACAAGATTTTGAATTACAAAATTTCTCTCCATCTCTCCCCTGCCCCGCACACCAAGATATTTGTTTTGTTTTTAGCACCAGATCTGTAATGTCATTGATGAAGGGAACTCTCAGTGCAGAAATTTCCTCTAGCAGTTCCCATCAGCATCTGCTCAGAAGCTATAGTCTAAGAGAGCTGCCCGGAACACTGAGAGGCTGAGTGATTTGTTCCTTCACACAATCAGTACATATCAGATTTGGAGCCTGATTCCAGGTCTTCCTTAATTCAAGGATACCTCTCTTTTTTCTATGCCCTCATGTTCCACTTGAATTAAAGTGGACTTTATGTAACAGTGATAAAAATCACTTTGTAGTTAGAGTGAAACCATCTGAAGTTGGGAGGAGTGATACAACTATGACATCAATGGTGCCTACTGCTGGATTTTTCTACTGCCTAACTGAACCATACTAGCTGAGTTCACCCACAGGATCTTGTCAACATAGAGATCACAAACTCCTTGAAGGCAGGGACAGACTTTTTTTCCTCTTCTCACATCCTACTGCCATGTAGTAGGCACTTAATAAATAATAATAAATAGATGATTGATTGATTGAGCATATGGCATAACTTAACCAGAAAATCAGGGTCAGTAAAGCAAAAGCAAGGCAGCTGGGGGAACAAAAAAGAATTTTAGGGAAAGAGAAAGTTTATAAAATTAATAGATAGCTGTTTTCCTCTCTCACTACTGTGCTTCATCTAAATAACATATGTTACATCTAAGGCAGGCAGTGTGAAAATTGGAAAAATTGGAAAAAAGAAAAAAAAATCGGATTTTGACTCAGAGATCCTAGATTCAAATCTCAACTGGCCACCTATATGGCTGAGCAAGTCATTTTTACATGAGTCCCAGTTTCTACATGTGTAACATTGAGAGGAATAGGAACAGATGACCTTTTATCTCTCTTCCAATTTTAAACATGTAATCCAGTGATGTCCTTGCAGTATCTCTTAAGGTTATCCTAATAATTTCAGGGAAGCAATACTTTACTTGCGTTAGGTGCTCAGTTTGGCCCCTGTATGTCTCAGCAAGTATGAGTTGCTCCAGAAATTCCTTTGTGTCTAAACTTAACTCTTTCCTCCTCTGTTCCCTTCTTATCCATCTGGCACCACACCACACAAAACTCTAACTAGCAAGTTATAGGAGGAGATGCTTAGTGTTTATTTGATGAGGTCTCCATTTCTGTTCCCTCCAAAAACACAAAAAATAAACAAACAAAATAACCTCACCCAAAAATTCATGATCATGTTCTTTCATAGAAGCTTTATACATTTTTAGTTTCTACCTATGCCTTAATCTTAGCAGATTCTAGTCTCAACTAATTCCACAATTCTACCACTAAAAAATTCAGCAAAATTCCATCATAAAGTACTTTTGTTTATCATGGAGAATTATGCTGCAGACAAAACAGGCTGCGTATCATACTTGGAATATTCTCCCTTCTGATTTCTGCCTCTTAAAATTGTGAGCTCCCTTCAAGATTTCACTCCAGTGCAAGATCCTCACCCAAGGTGTTCCTTATCTCCCTACTGTCCCCTCACTTTTTTTTTGCATCTTCTTTGAAATTATGTGATATTTATTGTGTATATTGTATTTATTTACCAGGAACTATTGTGTCTAACCCCCACGCCCCCCCAAAATTAAAAGAGAGAATATAATCTCTTTGAGGGCAGGGATTTTTTTCCTTTATACCTGGAGCATTTTGATTCAGAAGCAGTATGTCATAGTGGACAAGTACCAGACTTGGAGTCAGGAAGATATGAGTTCAAATTCTGCCTTTGACACATACTATTTCCCTGGATAAGTTACTTAATTTATTGGTGTTCTAGGTAGCCTAAGACTGGCAAAATTGTAGGGCAAGTATAAATTTTCACTTGTAAAAGAGATGCCTATAGAAATGAAATCACAAGTTCAATATACTTCACTTTCTACCAACTTCACCCACATCCCCAAAAGGCACATATCATAGTGCCTGGTAGGTAGTAGGCATGTAATAAATATTTCTTGAATTTATTCTTCTTGGGCGTGCTATGTATGTATGTGATGTCTTATACCACTCAAACTCAACAAGTTTGTTAGGGAGATTGATCTCATTGAACAGAGGTTCTTTTGATCACATATACTTTATGCATATTATTTTCTTGGTTTTGCTTTGTATTCTCTACACTATTTTATGCAAATCTTTCCATGTTTCCACAAATTTCTCATCTTCATCATTCCTTACAACACAGCGAGTGCATTCATATTCCACAGACATTCCTCAATCAATAGGCACTCTATTTTGTCTCTAGGTTGGCATATGTACATGTGTGCTCCCACAAAAAATGTTGCTATGAATATTTTGTTGTATAACTTCTCTTTCCTTTCATTAACCTCCTTGGGGTATTTATACAGTACTGAGTTTACTGGATCAAATCATCTATATATTTGTGTAACTTTTATCAAATACATTGTTTTCCAGAATGTTTTGCTGCCAATTTGTAGCCCTGTGAAGAATTTACTATTGTGCCTACTTTCCCACGGCTCCTATAACATTGACTGTTTCTATTTAAAAAAAAATCTTTTCCAATTCAAAGTATCAGTGCATCTTTCTTAGCAGCATACATCTTTCTAGGGATTCAAAAATAGAAAATCTGAAACTCCACATCTGGGGGGAAGGGTTACTTACATTCACAGATAACACTTACGTTAGCAAATACTATTTTTAATTTTTCTTTGAATTCATCCATTGAAGGCCATGCAAAGTGAGGTGAATGATCTTCCCTAGGAGTTGCATGACCCCTTTTCCCTGTAAATATTCTTCAGCTGAAGACATATCTATATCAGTTTTCTCACAGGGAAGAGAGAGTATAACTTGATATATCTAGCTCTGCGAATTCCTTCTTTGATTACATGAATCCCAAGGCAGTCTTAGATCTGTAGCTTCTCCATAGATATTCAATTAGATTATTATAAACAAATATTTATGAAGCTCATGCCATGGATGAGGCAGTATGTTAGGAACTAGAATATCTATGTCTATATTTGTGCATGTATGTGTCTGTATGTATACACACATATGTACATGTATGTATATATGTCCCAGTCATCCCTATCCAGTGTAATATCTGATATCATAAAATGAGAACTATACTTTTAGCTTCAACACTAGGTGAAATAAAATTCAGATTTAATTTGAAGTGCATTTCTACTCATTCTTTATATAGTGGGAGCCAAGACTATTATTATGCCTTTGAAAATTCCCACTAAATCTTTATAGGAGGAGAAATTCACTATTACCATTACATCTTTAATTATGAACTATATTTGCTGCAATAAACTTAACGCTATGGGAAAATTCTCATCACATTTCACAGAATTAAAGAATTCAGAGTTGTGTGTAACTCTGAAGGTTATCTAGGTAAATAAATTCTTCAATATCTCTGACAAGTGGTCATCTAGCCTTTGCTGGAAGACTTCCAGTGATGGGGAATCCATTACCTTATGAGGCAGCCCCTTCCACTTTGGGATCACTCAACCTAAATTTGCCCCATTGGAACTGTCATCCTTTGTTCCTATCAGTGTACTCTGGCCTCAAGGAGAACAAATCTAATCCTTTTTTACTTGGAAGTCTTCATATATTGGAAGCCCATTATTCTTTTCCCTCAAGTTATCTCTTCTCCACACTAAAAATCCCCTCCAGGCTAAAAATTCTAAGGTGCCTTATGTGGCATAATCCTTGCTCCTTCTGCCATCTTGGTCATCCTCCTCTTGATCAGCTTTAGCTTGTCCATAGCTTTTCAAAAATGTGCCCTCCAGAACTAAAAACAATATTGCAGATATACTTTGCCCATGGCAGAGTTTATCAAGACTATCACCTCTCTTGATCATGATTATTTTAGCCTGAGGTCATGTTGACAGCCATCGAAACCTGGACTCACAAAACAAACACCTAGACCTCTATGTCTTTTTTAGATGAAGTGCTGTTAAGGCATACCCTTCCCCTCTTCTACTTATATAATTTATTTTTTTATATGAGTATTTCACTTTGTGTTTATGTCTACAAAATTTCATCTTCTTTGCCGTAGTTCATCATTATAAACTATTAAAATGGTTTTGGATCCTGACTTGATTATCTAGTGTATTCTCTCTCAGCTTCATATCATCAGCAAATTTGATAAGCATGCAATCTCTACCTAATCCAAATGGATGATTAAAATATTGAAGAGCACAAGATCAACGATAAATCTTTGGGGCATTTGTTGGTGATATCTCTTTATGTTGATGTAGATTGATTAATGACTATTCTTTGGGTCTGTACATTCAGTCTGTTCATATTTTTTTACCTTTTCCAGCTGTTTTCCAGTGATACAGCCCCCCTTGCTGTCCTTTTACAAGAAACCCCTTTGACCAACTCCAGGAATTTCCACTGGCTGTTCCCAGTGACAGGAATTACCTCTTTCCTCATTTCTCTCTCACCCTTCCTGATTTTCTTCCAAGCTCAGCTAAAATTTCACCTTTTGCAAGAAACCTTTCCCAGTCCCCTTAAGGCTAATACCTCTCTCTACTGATTATCCCTGATTTACTCTGCATATGTCTGTTTATATATAGCTGTTTGTTGTCTCCCCTATTGTGAGCTCAGTGGGAGCCGGGGCTATGTGTTTGGCTATCTTCCCCAGTCCTTGTAGTAGTAGGCACTTAACTATGAGTAGTATGTAGTAGGCACTTAACAAATGCTTCTTCTTCACTCACTGGCTGGCCTAACCTATATGTCTCCATCCTATGGATAAGATTAAAAAAAAAAAACTTTGGCAATTTGTTTGATGAAATCTCTATCTATGGAATTCCCCTGATACTAGACTAGCAAGAAGGATATGAAGTTATTCTTATATCATCAATCCCTAAAGACATCATGAAGCCTTGCTGACTTTTAGTGATCACCACTTTCTGGAATTAAAGTCAAACTCTAGTCTAAAAACTCCAGCCTGCTTCCTTTTTAAAAAAAATGGGCTTTTGCCCATCCCCAATCCCATGGCTTCACTCCAATTCTTCTTGTTTTCAAAGATCATTGAGAAATAGCTCAGAAGCCACGTCTCCTGATTCTTTAGGGATAGAGGGGTGTAAAACATTTGGGGCTAATGCATTGAACTCATTAAGGACATCTAAGTACTCTTACATGTCCTCAGTTCTTCTAGGTCTAAGCTCCCTCTTAATCATTTTTGTTAAATACTTAATAACCTGAAGACGATGATAGAAAATAGAAGTAAAATAAAAGTTGAATAGTCCAGTGTTCTCTATAGAATTATCATCATCATCATAATCATCATCATCACCACCATCATCATCATCATGCAGCAGTAGCAGCAGAAGATGCAGCTGTTGCAGAACCAAGCAATGTTTGTACTTTTTGATCTTCTAGACTAAAACAGAACTTTAAAATACTATTTGTCCACTTGTGCTAAGCTTTCATTGTCAAATTCAGCTCATTTCTAGATTTAGCAGTGCTTACATTATTCTTACAGGACAGTGTCACTCTTACATTTCAATTTTTATTTTTCCTCCTCTTTTTCTTCCTCCTTTAAATGAGTCTTTTAAAAAATGTATTTAGATGTTATATTAATTTCACATCCATTTCAAAATCTTCACATAACAACCCCCCTATTCCTTCTTTTTTTTTTGCAATTGTATTCTTACTATCAGTATTGCATTTTTTACAGCTTCTAATTCTTCCTTTGATTGACTTTCCCTGTAGAATTTTAGGCCATTTGATTTTACCTATTTGTTATTTAAATCTATCCATTTGCTTTTAAATTTACTTTTGGTGTGTTAATCTGCTTTCCTTTATTTCTTTATCATAAATTCTTAGTAGTAGTTATCACGTGCTTCCAGTGTACTTCAGGGGAAAAAAAAGAATTCTCCCTTATTGCTCAAAAAATAAGACTAGTATAGATATTCCCATGGTTTTTCCACTTTTTGAAATAAGAAGTGATCATTAAGGAAGTCAAGAACTTATGAGCTACATCACTGCCATCCTTGACCCTATACTGGAATCCTAGGATTTTGAATTGGAAGCCACTTTAGGCTTTTTATTTTACAGATAAGACAATTGAGGCATAAAGAGATTAAGGGACTTGCCCAGAGTTATACAGCTAGTGTCTGAGGCAAGATTTGAATTCATGTCTTCCTGACTCCAAGTATAATGCTCTAACCTACCTAGCTGTTTTCCAAACTTACTGTTCATGTCCTTCTAGGTAGGATAATTCATAGTATATTTCCACCATAATATCATTACTCAGTTCTTCTTCCATTGACATACAAATGTTCTCCATAATGTTGCTTTCCCCTTTAAATTCCTAATGTATTACATAAACGTATATTCTTAATGTCTAAGGCTACCCCATTTCCTCTTTTATACAGTTGTGCCTTTCAAATAAAAGTTAAACTTTCCATAGTCACATCCCACAAAGTCTCAGTAATCCTTTGAAGGTCAGATTTACCTCCTTGTATTAAGATCACTAGTTTGCCTTGCTTATTACTCATATTTTACGCACTTTTTACTGGATATTCAGATTTTTTTAACTGCATATATTTTTTTTTCTTTTGAATTAATGTTGCTTTGTATTCATACTCTTCTCCCTATGTCTTATCCAATAGGATGTTTGTTAGATGATTTGGCAGGTATATTTGGTTGGGTTCCTCCTTTTGTTTTCATTTGAAAGTTGTTTTTTTAACTCATCTGCAAATATCTATTATAAATATTTTTAAATTAATGCTTATTATCTATACTTTATTCTAACCAAAAGGCAATTATTAATAAAAAATCATGACCCAGAAATCCAACCCCATTCTCTGACATAGTATTCTTAATTGTTCACTTCACAAATCAGTCTTTCTTTTATGAAGCACCAACAATACCTTCATTTAGCAAAGCATAAAACCACATTTCTATGTACATACAAACATATACATACATGCATTTTTTGTGTGTGCATATATATGAACACACACGTATAGAGAAATTCCTAAAATCTGGTGCCCAAAAGTAAATACAATACACCAGATTTTTTCTGACCCAAGGAATAATAGCTTCCCAAATCCTTGACTCATAATAGTTTGTTTTTTATTTCATTTTAGTTGAACTGTATTGAAAATTACTTCAGTATTAGAGAGTTTGTGAATTCTGGTGGAAAGAACACTAGGTCCAGAATTAAGAGGATATGGGTTGAAACCCTATTTAGGAGTTATGTGACCAGCAAAAGTTACTTAAACTTCTTGACCTCAAGTTCATCTGTAATTATTCTTACTCAAACTACCTCCCAGGATTGTTTTTAAAAAAGTGCTTTATAAGTGAGAGTTATTATTATGATTATTATTGCACTAATTGGCAACACAATATCTGATACAGTGACACCTCCATAGAGGAAATCTGATGCTAATTCAATCTTATTGTTGATACAGTTTTAATGAGTAGATTCAATAAAACTTTGCCTAAATCCATGTTCCATTTTTCTGTGGGTAGGGTGTAAATCTTCAGTCTTTACAAGTATAAAATATTCCTTTATCAATTTTCCTTAGTGGCTATAGATATTTACAAGATCCATATTCCTTTCTAAAAAGTCACATGTATTTAAATACTTACAGTGCTTTCATGGTTTCACAGATTCTTTCCCTGGGCTATTATTAATGTCTCTCCTCATATATTTGTAATATTCCTTCCTTGTTCAGTACATTTCCTCTCAGCTAACATCTCATTTTGATCGTTGGGGTGGGGGTGTTTGGTGTTGTGGTTGAACTTATCATTTTCCCTGAAAGCTTATTTACTTCTTTCACCCCTTCTGTATTTCCAGAAATGTTTCATAATGTTCCCATGCCAGTATAATCTTATTTCCCGAGGACAATAATCTCCAATGCAGGGGGATGCAGCAGGGGGATGTACATGCCTGGAAATGTTAGTATTTGCTGTCATTGTTTACACTTAGCATTAAAATTCATATCTCATCCTCAGTGTCTATGACAGAAATAATGAGAAATGAGCAGTTGATTTCTAAATTTTTTCCCCTTCTTTCCTTTCCTAAAGTCTGATTTTCTTTCCTGAAGTGTCATTTCCTGATGTTAGGATTATTATTTTTTCCTCATTTTTCCACTGTGTTAGCATTAGGAGATGTGGATTAAAAAAACCTAGCTCTAACACTTAATGACTGGATGACCTGCTAGAATCACATCCTTTTTGATCCTCTTTTTCTTCCTGTGTAAAATGAGTATGGTAACACCAGCCCTTTCAGGACAGTCATCAACGCAAATAAGATTAGTTATATGAAGTTCTACATCAATATGTACTATTGTTTTCTTTCTAGCTTCATTATTTCCTTTACAGCATATTTAAATGGGCCTTACATCACTGTAATAGCTTTTTGTTAAAATGCCCAAATTGAGATTTCATAATGTTTTTTCCTCTTTACATAGGGAGGTCTACACAAAGTTCCATGTTATATTTGCTGATGTTTTATTTGCTCCAGTTATATTATTGAGGGGTAAGCAGTGATGAAGTAAGCAATATTACATTGCAAAAATCAAGCCAGAACCTATAGGTTCCTTCTTAAAGACCACTGACTATCTTTGAGAGGATTAAAATACATTTGATAATATTTTTCTCTTTTTCTCATTCCCAAGGCTTATTGTAAATTTGTTTTTATAAAGGCATCATCTAGTAGTAGAAAGAACATGTGGAGTTAAAACAGCAGCTAGGTTTTAATTTGTAGCTCTAGCGACTATGGGACTTTGGTCAAGTTATTTAAAACCACCTAGAACCTCAGTTTCTTCAACTTTAAAATTGGGACAATGACAATTGTGCTACCCCTCTCCCTTGGTTGTTATGTTGAAAGTACTTTATAAAACTGAAAAATATTATATAAATATAAGCTCTTTAATTTCCCTTTCTTAGCCTAAACTAATTCAATTGTATGACCTTATTTTATCTTGCCGAAGTTGTAAATGATGATGCTATGGAGTGATGCAATAACAGCTCCTATAGCAATAATAATAATGATGGCTTATGTTTATATACTGTTTTCCAGTTTACAGAGTACTTTGCTCCAAATGGCCCTGGGAGGTAGGTAGGTAATGCAAGGATTAATATCCATAGCTCACAGATGAAGGAACTGATCCAGGAAAAGACTTTTCAAGAGGTTAATTAGTTTGCATAGTTGAACATTTTCCCAGAGGTCTCTAACAAATTCCTAAGGCTAAGTCTACAGAAATGTCCCCAGAACACTGAAACAGGTGGTAGACAAGCTAAAATGTCAACCTACTCCTTAGACATAGTCATTTCAGTTTTTCAGGATTTTTCTGGGTAATTAATTCTCAAATGGTTTCTTCATGCATGTGGTGGGGTGGGGTGTAAGGGCTGAGGAGCATGTATGTATGGAAAACAATGGAAACTAAGTCTTGTTTCTATAGGCTTCTTCTTAACCTTAAGTCAGCCTCTGACTTTATGTTGTTCCAAGGTGGCTGGCTTTGCTTTGCTGCATAACTTAGGAAATCAATGAAGTGTGTCTGAACTGACAAGATCTGTAGCAATATGCCCTAATCAGGATTGATATATTTCCCCGAAAGGTGAAATATTGTGGGTAATCATGTTAACCAGGCAGACGGTAAGGTTATAACTCAGAGTACCTTTCAGAGCAAATGCCAAGGGTGTTGAATTTCCACATTTAAATTTCACTTTATAGCCTATGACTGTATCAATAATTTTGGGATACAAAAGAGGGCCCCACAAAGATTTCATTAATTTGCATGGAGACAATGAATCAGGTTGGGACCGGGGATGCAAATGTCCCCATTTTGGCAAACACATATTTTGAAGCTTTGGACAGTTAGCTAAGAGCTGCAGCTTCTCAGCTCATTCTTCTATGAAACGTGATCAGTGACACTGCTGTATGTATCATAAATCTGGGGATGTAATGCACTGTTATTTGTGCAGCTCTTTCTTCCAAAGAAGAACAAGAAGATAATGAGAATCTTCTAGGTTTTAAAATGCCACGATTGAATGCTTACGTCATGGGCATTATTTTAAGGTTTTTAGATCTCAAGAGGCCATTTAATCCTTTCCCTGCCTAGAGGCAGAATCACACTTTAAAGTACTCCAGTCTGATATGAATCAACCCTATTATTAAAGAGATTCCACAGACTCCTCTGATAACTTTTTCTAGTGCCTAACAATCTTCTTGGTCAGAAAGTTTGGCTGTCCATCTCATCTAAATTCCTCCTAGAGCAGTTTAAACCTATTTCCTCTCCTCCCTAGGATAAAGGAACAAAATAGATAATCAATAGCTTCTATTTAATATGTCCTTATTGACCTTCCCTCAGTTTGTTTCTGGTCTAAGACTTGTCAAAGAAGGGAAGTATTCCTAAGCCTTAGTGAATAACTCAATGGATCCCCAAGTCTTCTCTAAAGGTTTCTGTATTTTTATGATTTTTTAAATTTCATTTTTTATTTTATTTTTATGATTTCTACCGATATTAGTAAAGAAGAAAAGAATAAAGGCAGAAATCAAATAAGTAAGGAAATATCTTCCACTTAAGTCATAACTGAGATAGTTGAGACAAGGGGCCCTGATCAAATTTTTTGAGTATTCAATTCAAAGTTGCTGTGGGAAAGGCAGCATTGGTTTAGTAAAACAAGTGCTAGTCCTGAAGTCAGAAGAAATGTGAGTTTCAATCTTATCTCTAATTCCTTACTAGGGTGGCTTTGAGCAGGTCACTTAATTTCTCTTAGTCTCCATTTCTCCATTAGTCAAATACAGATAATACTATATGTAGGTAATACCTACCTTATAAAGGTGTTATAAGGCTCAAAGGAGGTAATGGCTATAAAGTTCTTTGCAAATCTAAGGTGTTATTAGCAGCCATTAGTATTAATAAGTATTTATTAAGTATACACCCTGCTTGAGTCATGAAAGTAAAAACATAGACCCTGCTCTTGAGATTTATAATTTAATAGAAGAGATAAGACATATACAAATATAACTAAAATGCAGAATAACAGCTTCTAAGAAATTCAGAGAGAGAAACAGAGAAGGCCTCTTGGAGGAGCTTCTAACTGAGCTGGGTCTTCAGGGATATTTGTAAGGCAGCCTAATAGGGGCTGGGGCAAGAATACATTTTAGGGAAGAAAGATAGTATGAACAAATGCAGAGAAGAAGGCAAAGTTCAGCAGAGTGCAGGGAGAAGTGAACTGAATGGCAGGAGCATAGAGTATAAGAATGGTAGTGAGATAAGACTGGAAAAGGAAACAAATGACTAAAAGAACCCCTTTGAAAATAAAATTTAAGAAACTTGGACATAGGGGCGGCCAGGTAGCACAGCGAGTAAGAGTACCGGCCCCAGAGTCGGGATGACCTGGGATGGAATCTGGGCTCAGACACTTAGCACCCACCCAGAAACACCTGGCTGTGTAACCTTGAGCAAGTTACTTAACCCCAATTGCTTAAAAAAAAAAGAAACTTGGACATGAATTGAGAGGTAATGGACAACCACTAGATTGCACATTCAGATGGTTACTCTAACAGAAGCATTAGAATACCTACAAGTAGAAGGAGAAAAAGGAAGGGAAGAAAGGGGAGAAAAGGAGAGAAGCATCTTCTTAAATGAGACTCCTTCCAAAACAATTAAATATTAAGTTCTATCCAGAGCCAATTTAACCTTGGATTTGGCTACCTACCGGTGACTTTTTTTCTGAGGACTTTTAGGGATTCATACACTATCTTTCTGACTGTAACCTGGAAAGGCTGCAGTATTGGTGTTAACCTTATCTCATCACACCAGCACTAGAATGCAGTCCTATGGTATATAAATTTCCAGTGCTACTGTGTTCATATATTATTCTCCAGGCAGACAACAGCATGCTAAGGAAAGAAAACCAACACTTCTGTATGACCCCTTCCTCTTTCTTTTTCTTTCTTTCATTAAGTACTCCTTTGCTAACAGTTTGGTACAGGCTAAAAATACATGGAAAAACAAGGGACATCCGATGGCTCTCTGTGGGAGTGAGAAAGAGGAGTGTGGAGGTGAATGTGTTTATGGGCCACTTTACTCTACTTTCCACTTCTCAGCTCCACAGGTGTATGTGCCCTTTTCCTTAACTACCAAGTTGGATCAGAAAGAAGAAAAAAGCAAGGAAACTATCCAGAGGAAATTGGCAAAGAACTTTTTAACTTGGAAAAAGATTTGCTTTTTTTATAAAGACTTTAATTCCTTGAATAAGTATAGAACTGGTATAGGGTCAGTCTCCTTCTTGCCTGATGTGACCTTTTCATGTGTATTGGTCAATATTCTTTTGGTCTTTCAACTTTAGACATATAAGCTAACAGATTTAAAACTGGGAGAGGCTTTATACATCATGTAATCTGAACCCTTAATTTTGTAGCCCAAAGTGACACAGTTCATAAGTGTCACATGCAATCCACATGCAATATAGCTCCTCTAATTTCAATTCCAGCACTCTTTCTACTCATGCCCCATGTAGCAGAGAGTATTGAATGAATAGAGAAGCTAATGAATTTATCATGTAAATTAAGCTCTCCATTTTAATGCTTTCTCTTGCAAAGAACAGGTTTCCATAGAAACCAAGATATGTTGGGAAAAAATGAATGAATGAAATTTTACATTCAGCAGACAGACCATTCTTCAGTGCTCTACACTGTAGTTTTTCTATCTCACAGATGCCTTCATTTCCTATCTACTGTCAATACAGAATCTCATGACCATATATTCAATCATCCTGCCAACAGCTTTACCTTGCTTCCATAACACAAGTCCTTTAGATTAGTTCAGCAGAGCATGTTATTGAGGGAAATGAATTAAGTGGTAGCATATATTGGAGAACTACCTCACATCACAAAATGGATGTTTGTAAAGAAGTTGTCTGTAAAGTGAATCCAATTTCATTACTGACTTCCATTATAACACTAGAGGTGCATTTACAGAGGGTAAACAAAAAAAATACCTTCACCAAGCAATATTGAAAACTTCTGATAATGAAGGTATTTAGATGCTGTACATCCTTGTACTCTGGAAATTGACCTACTGAGAGAATAGGATAACTTCTTTTTTTTTCCTTTATAACTAAGTCTCCAGGAACAAATGTGATAATATATCTAAAACACTTTATAAACTCTTCTGCATTATATAAATGGCAACATCATTCCCATTACCACCATTGTTCTTGTGACTGTTAGTGCCAGATAACTGCTTAGAGGGATTTTGGAGGCTAGATAGAAACTGAAACTGGTTCTGTACCATTTGGGAAGAAGGTTTGACCTGTACCCAAGAAAATCCTGAATCCAATCATACCTGGCAGATACATTTTTTAATAAGGAGTCCAGATATTTAGTTAATGGAATATATACTGGGAAGTTTATTTGTGTATCCATCAATCATTCCACATATACATTCTACTGGATATGAATGACATTGAGCTAAGTGTTGAGAGAAGAACCATTTGAGGAAGTACATAAGATCAGGTCCCTACCCTCTAGAAGCTTACTACTCAGAGTTCTAGGATGCTCTACTTGACAAGAGATTTTTACCACTCCTTTCAGCTCATTACACAAACGTTTGTGAATATTTTTCTAAGTATATAAATGTAACTACATTAATTTGAAGATTACAAGGGAAAGTCATAGGACTTTGGTGTAAATTGCTCATCAGTTTACACCTTTGGCCAGCTCCTCTAACAACTTTCTTGACTGTGCTGAGCATATTAACATATCTGATGTTAACTACAAATAACTGTCTGTTACAGCTCCAGATTTAAAATAAAGGCTTTGATGCTCTCTGCTTTCTGTTCTCATGCAAATTTCTATCATCTTTTATTTGTGTGTGTGTGTGTGTGTGTGTCTGTGTCTGTGTTGGTGTCTGTAAAAGTTGTCATCTGATTTAGGTCAAATGTCCCTGAAATGCTCTGTTGATTGTTAAAATCAAATTCACTAATGTGTCAGTTTCTGTCAATAGTTCTAGTTTTCCTACTGTGTTATTTTTTAAAACTAAAATGTAAATAAAGGAGATACATGGTGGTAAGGCTAAAGTATTATTGCTATTATCTAGAAATTATGAACTGGATGGTGATAAAACAAAGTATACTTAAAGAAAAAGAGAAAAGTATTGACTCTAAATGGCAGGTGCTAAACCTTCTCCTTGAGAATCACTTTTCACGATATTTTAAGCTAATTCTCAAAGTTTTTAAAATAGGTAAAATGACATTTATAGAGTTATTTAAAGTTCATAAAGTGCTGCACAAACATAATCTTGATTCTCCCTAAATTGTGATGTGGACTATTTCCTCATTCTATAAATGAGGAAATAGACTCAGAAAGAGTAAGGGACTTGTTAAAAATCACATAGCTTGTTAAAGACATAGATTTAAAGTTGGAGGAGACCTTAGAGGTCATCACATCCATTCTCCTCCCCCTTTTTTTTTGGATCTGAACCCAAACTTTTTTTTATTTCAAATCCAAGACTCTCCACTTTAACACTCGGCCTCTCTGGTATCAAAAGTGAGATTTGAGATCAAGTATCTTGAAGTCCATGATTCTTTCATTGCACCAAAAGGCAGTAGAAACAGTTCTAGAGATACAAGACATTTCCAAAAGATCTATGATGAAAAAAAAAATGCTTTCTACCTCTAGAGAGAGAACTGATGAACTCCGAATACAAATTGAAGTATAGTCTTCTCCCTGTTTAAAAAATATAACTAATATGGAAATATGTTTTGTATAATTTCACAAGTATTATTGATATCATATTGCTTGCCTTCTAAGTGTGCATGAGAATAAAAAAATGTTTAAAATATATAAATAAAAATTTAAAAATATACAGTGCTGGATTATATCTGAAGAAATATGAACTTAAATCTCAGATCTAATACTTAACTGGCTGTGTAACTATGCACAAGAGACAACCACTTTGAGATGGGGATAAAAGTTGCACCACCTTATTCAAAGAGTTAACATGTGCAAATGCTTTCTGAAATGAAAAATGCCATAGAAAATCTTAAATCTTCCTCATAGGGATGGTTTGGGACGGGTGAAGGATAGTGGGGATAAAGTGAAAAAAAAAACTACATGATTTAAAAAATCAACAAAAATATATTTGAAAAAAATGGAAATGTGAATATTTTTATCCTAATAGAAGGTATAGAAATAACTACAGTGAAGCTCAGAGACTGGAAATAGGTAAAGGACTTCTATGACTACTATGAAAAATATGAAGTCAAGGAATGTTTGCATAGCCCTTATTTGGTTAAAAGGCTTCTAGAATATAGAAAAGGAAGAAAACAGAATTTATTAAGTGCCAACACTTTACTAATTTTTTTTTCTTTTGAGCTACATAATAGCATCAAGCATTTGTCTCTACCTCACATGCTTTCCATTTTTTCCCATCAAAGAGCCCTTTGGCAGTCTTTAGGTCTGGTGAAGCCTATGGACCCCTTCTCAGAAAAATGGTTTTAAATACATGAAATAAAATTCATATGATTAAAAAGGATTACAACTATTTTAAAGTTTAAAACATCAGTTTAAGAATCCCTGATCTGTAGAGAAGAAGGAGCAAGAGCATGGTGAGGAGTTCCCTCAAACAAGTCAAAGATGAGACTTTTTGTCTACTTGGAAATTTTACAAAGAGCCTTCCATTCTATAGACTTATTTGAGATTTCATGAATTTTTTGGAAAGTTCCTACATCCCAACCAATTTAGCTTCTTCTTATTGAAGAAGAATGGGGAGAGGAAAAGATATGAAGTCAGGAGATGGTAATAGATTCACAATGGTACCATGGCAGAAACACTTACTTTGGAGTTAGAAGGCCATTCAAATGACATCTTTGTTATTTATTACTCTTCTGACCTCGAGGCAGTCATTCAGCCTCTTCAGATATCATTTTGTAAAATGAATGAGTTGCACTGGATGACCTCTAAGGCCCATTCCCATTTGAAATCTGTATCTTGCTTCCTTCCTCTTAAGATTTTGGGTTTTCCCTAACCAGTGACTTTTTGACCACATTTCTTGAAAATGCCAAAGTTCTAATGCAATCCACACTAGAGAATGAAATTCTTAATTATTACAGAGAGAGTGGTGGTAATTTAACACCATCCTGACCTTCAGAAATGGTCAGGGTGGGTGGATTGCAGAAATAAGGGTCTTAAGATGGCAGAAGGACAGCAGGTGAGCATTGGGATCCTGCGAAATAAAAAGAGGGGAGGCAGAAAATGGACTAGAGGCAGAAAGAGAGGATAGTTCCGAAGGGGAGGGGGGAGTTGCCAAGGCTAATCTTTACTTTGTAATTTTGCCCTGGGCTGGCTCTGTACCATCTGGGAAAAGCCAGCTACCACAATTTTCATTTTATCTCTCTTACACTGCCTGAAATTCTACCAATTAGAGATTCATTTTATTTAATAAGCAAACACCCATGGGAGGATTGTGGAAGAAGTAGATGGCTATCAGCTTTTCCCATCTTAGTGCTAGGTATTAAGAGTTAATTTAAACAAATCTACAGTAAGGGCCTTGGAGTTCTGTTTGTGTCAAGGGGTTTTACTTTAATGAAACCACTCAACCTACTCCCCATATGGTAAGAAATGAATCTTTAAGAGGGAAGGGAACGGAGGGGATAGGGACCCCAGTTCTCTAAACGCCTGGGCCATATACTATTCTTGCTAGAAAACTGGCTGAGTCTGTGAACTTTGGGGTTATAGATCAAGGAGACTTCAAAAGGTAATGAAGTTGCTTCCTGATCCACCTAGAATCCCTTCTTCTCCACTAGCAAACACCAAATATTCTTAACATGGTTGTTTACAAGTAATATTAATTATCTTTATTTATGCAAAACACTAACCATTTATGCCTATTTTCCATGCAGCACAATTATGATTAAGCATATCATTAAATATGCCAGATTAACTTTGTCACAAGTTTTATTTGATTACAACACTGAACTCTGTTCTCCATATGTTCAGGCTTCATAGTTTGTTGTTCATCTCACATGGTCAGCTGCTACAATTTTAAAAAATTAAAGGGAATATTGCTTACAGTTCAGGGAAAATAGGTCAGATCAGAGGCCCCATTTATTCTGTACCTATAACAACAAGTGAGCCACCTAACTCTTGGAAATTCTCCCCATGATCCAAGTCTGCTTCATGGGGTCAAATGAACAGGATTTGGAATTCAGCCCAGCACCCCTGTGGACCCAGCTACATAGTTGGCACTCCCCAAGGCACAGGTAGAGCAGAATCTAGTTCAACAATCTTGTGCTCTCATTTAAGCAGCTGAGCAGAGGAAAGAGGTAGCCCTTGATAATAATGTGTAGCTGGTGAAACTGTTCCCCCATATTTCCTCCTTTCCTTCCACCTGCCAGATCCTGGGGCTTAGTAGGTTCAAGGCTGTCAGAGAAACATCACCGTGTAATCTTCCTCTCACTCTTTGGAGTAAAATATATAGTACAATAAAAAGGCCAGCTCTAAAAGTCTATGAGTCTAGTAAATGATGTGAGTAAATAAAATAATAAGTACTGTTGTAGAGCCTTTTGAATGGAGAGCATTAAAGAAGACATATTGGAGAAATGCAACAAGAGGAGAAGATTTAGTTCCTTCTCAGAAGTTTATAGGCTAGTAAGGAAGGGAATATACAGACAAAATGATTGGAGGACAATCAAAAAGAAATATTCACAGTGCACAATGACATATTGCAAACTGAATAATGGTAATTGGTGGAACTTGCAGAAAAGTCAATTTCATGTGATATCAGGGAAAAAAATAAACAACTTTAACAATTAGAGCTATCCAGAAAGGGAATTGGCTACCTAATTGGAGGTCAATGGTTGCCTCTTATTAAAGGTGTTCCAAAAGAGGTATACTTTTCAAGTATGTTTTAGAGGACATTTGTTTTCAGGTAAAGGTTGGACTATATAATTTTATGACTGTTTCATTCTGTAAATCTATCCTAAAAGGACAAACAACAAGGGGATGATGGGAAAGATGGATCAAGTATGCACCACTCTCAGAAATTCTCTTCTCTACTTAGGGCTTCCATGAACTTTTCTTCTACTAGCTCCTTATTATTAAAATACACACACACATGTGTGTGTGTTTAAAATACCCACTATTTTACTCTTTATCTCTACAATTAAAATATGTAAGTATATTTTTTATTTAAAACAAATGCTTATTTGTTTTGTTTTTTAAAGCAATTGGGGTTAAGTAACTTGCTCAAGGTTACATGGCCAGTTATTTCTGAGTGTGGTGCTAAGTATCTGAGCCCAGATTCGATCCCCAGGTCATCCCGACACTGGAGCCGGTGCTCTTACTCGCTGTGCTACCTGGCCGCCCCAGCAAATGCTTATTTGAATATATTATAGAATGTTTAGGTTTGCCTCATGGGATCATACAAAGAAGATAAATAAGGATGCTTTGTTTTGTTTCCTAAAAAATTGATTTCTTACCAAGAGAGCAAGAGATTTATTCAATAATGATCAAAACTGCCATTCTTAGGTCCTGAGGGGAGGGGGGAAAAGAATTGATTTAAGTATATATCAATAACTTAAATATTAAGGTAAGCATCTTATAATAATAGCAGCAGCTCACAATTATAAGGTACCATTTAGTCTCCAAAATGCTTGCCTTTCTTAAAACCTTGTAAGACAGAAAGGGCAAACGTTATCATCTTTATTTTTCAGAAGAGACAGCTAAGGATCAGAGTTCAAGCAAAGATCTTACTGATTTGGGCCTCTCTGATTTCTAAGTCCTGTGCTTTTTTCTGGGATATATCTACTACTTAGTATTTAAAATATTTTTAAAAGTCATAAATACAATTCAAAATATATTTTATTTTGTAAGTCAAAGAGATCATTCCAGATCTCCCAGGAAAATAATACAAAATGCATTCACTCTATTTGCTTGTGCTTTGATGAATCAACATTACTTAGTGAATAGCAGTGGGAATGGAGTCAGGAAGTATCAGGACCTTAGTTGAGTCACCTAACAACTCTAAGTCTTATTTTCTTCATTTATGAAATGGAGGTATAAATATCTTGTAGTATTTGCCTCCTATGCTTTATCTAATGCCCAAAATAGCTTATGTACATAAAGAACTTTGCAACTTTTAAAGGGCTGGATAAAATGTCTATTATTATTCCATCTTAAACTTACTGCTATGTAGGCAACTTAGACAGAACCAGAGTAATATATTTGGGGTCCTAGATTTAATCCTTATGCCAAGGTGTTCTTCATTTAGAGACCTGGACATGACTCTGGGAACAACCACAGAAAACAAAGGGACAATGTAGGTGTATGAGCAGCATTTTTTCCACATGAATTGAGCTCAGCTTGACAACATAGTTGACATTCCACAGATTTCTTTGCAAGATGAATTTATTTTTAAAGATATTGCCTAACAAGGAGTTCCTGCTATGACTCTAGAGTGGTTTGCTATTTCCTTTTCAAGTTCATTTTACAAATGAGGAAACTGAGGCAAACATTTTTTAAGTCACTTGCCCAGGGTCACACAGTTAGTGTCTGAGGTCAGATTTGAATTCAGGAAGATAAGTCTTTCTGACTTTCGGCCTGGTGCTTTATCCACTTTGACCCCCAGTAGCTCAATACATATAGCTTCCATTTTACCTTTCAAATACATTTAAAAAATATGGTGAAAGGAAAACTTTGGGAGATGCCATGAAATACTATTTGGTTTTCCTAACAGAAGTTCCATGCATCTGAATGCATGAATACATTCTTCCAACTTCTAAAACAAGTAATTTAAAATTCTTTGGTGGGCAGGTCAGTGATGAAAAGAGAAATAATACACTACCAAAATCCATTAAGACTTTGTATTCAAGATTGAGGTTTGGACCAAAGTGAATCTCGGTTAAAGTCTATTACTGCTTTCCAAATAGCTTTACTAAAAGCCAAGCCCTCAAGAATCTGAGCATGTATAAATAAATGACCCAGGACAGAGATCAAATGTTGTGGTCATCAGATTTTGCCAGGTACCATCAATTTCACTCTTGTTACCTGGGCTCTTCTTGTGGTCAAGGTATGTGTTTTGAAAGATGTCTCAGCCTTCAAGGCTAAGGCAACCACAGAAGGATGTTCTGGGCAGCACCTCTCACCTGTCATATTGGTTATAGATGGTAGACACTCAACAACAAGACAAAATTGCAGTGTGCCCTAATGAACAATGTTGACTCTTGGTAATGTGGTAGTAATGACAGTAGAAAAAGGTTTTGTGCTAAAGTTCTCGCTCCTAGGCCTTTTTTTCTGTAGTTACTGTGTTGCTACTACTAGTTGCTAATTCTGATGACAGATTGTTAATTTCTCAAGGCCTTTCTTTCCTTGCCCATTAAAAGATGGGATTGGACTAGATGAGGGTTCTTCCAGCTCCAAATGTCTGTGAGTTTGTTTCCAAGAATTATCAGAGAAAGAATATGCATAGTGGACAGTATCCTAGTCTCAGGGATCACAAAAAATCTGAGTGAAAGTTATTGCTTCCAACAAATGCTGGGTGGCAAAATCTTGGGCTAATTGAATAGCTTTACCTCATGGAGAGGTAAAGCAATAATCAGGCTACTTTAAGATTCCAAGTTTTAGACCAAGTACTGATCTGTATTGTAGAGGGAGTTTCCTTACCAGAAGTTTTGTTTAACAATGAAATCACAGGTACGTGGTCTCAAATCCAAAAATTAGTCCATTAAAACAACTTTTTCTTCCCTGTAACCAGTGTGGCAGGACTTAGGAGCTTCTATGTTCCCAAAAACCCACAAGGAACATCGAAATGTTATTGCTAAAAGGGTGTCCTAGATTTCACTTTTCTTGGTGAATTCCACACCATCCTTGATCCCAAGGATATAGTTGTCACAGTATTTCATTTGGTTTTTATATCACATCCCCTCCCTTCTATCTTCCCCCACATTGACTTAAAAGAGTTGCTGATGAGCAGACTGCCTGCAAATGTTTTAACAACTCCATGAGCATCCCTCTTTTCATCTTGGAGTCATGGTCATTTGTCTTCCCTACATAGTAAAACAGCTTATGCTGGCAAGATTAAAAAATGCTGAGTGAAAACACTGTTACTTCTCCTTTCAATTTCTGTCCTCCTTGGTTTACAGGTCTTGATCCTAGAGAAGAGAAGAAAGGGGATTTGTTTATGTTCTGAAGTTTTCAGTGTGCTGACTCCATTGAAGATTCTCTTGACTTCCAATCCATCAAGAGATCAATAAGAGTTTGACTGTTCTCTTGTACTTTGACCATAGCTTCTGTTAAGGTTTCATTCCATCTCTAGACTTCTAGAGAATTTCAGTTCAGGCCCACACACTACATTGCCCAGGAGAGATAATATGTTATATGTTCTCTCTTCTCTCTAGAAACTCAGAGTTCATTTTCTAGACATTTCTGCTGGATTTTCTACTTTCTTTGGCAGAGGACTCCATAACCTGTAGTTTTCCATCATAAGCACAATCTTTTTCTTTCCCCACAATCTGTGCTTTCCATCATGCACATTCCTGATTAATGACTTCTTTTGAACAGCCATCCTATCAAGGCTGTACACTTTAACTTTGCAAAGTATTTCTCTAGCTTGGAGTAACTGTAAGTAATTCAACTTTATAATCTATTGCAAACTGCCTTTAGAATTCAGTCAGATTCTCTGTCATTCATTGTGCCATAGCTCTCCCAGAGAACAGGTCCTTATCCTTTCCCACAGTTGAGTTTGATCCAAGGTTGGTGCCACTCACTAACTAATGGACTTACACCTGAGGCTTTTTCTCAAAGCACATGGCAGGTCTGCAGTATCAGATGTTTTATTGTGAAACTGTGAATTTGAATGTAACTAATTTCTCATAGCAAAGCATTCTGCTCAGGAAAGGACTGATGATTGATGCTTGTACCTGAAGGCAGACGTTGATTTTCCAGGGTTAGTGAAGGAAAAAAAAGCTACAGTTTCATTTAAAATGTACCATGGACCACCTACAGGTAGCTTAGAAGACTTTGTGCCACAGACTAAATCTAACAGAATTGCCCCACTTCAACTGCATAAACTTTGTTAATACATGGGAAAGAATAATCCTTCTGTCTAGGTGCTTTCCCCCTCTAGATCTGAAAAGGACCATACTTAGTTGGACTAAGTCAGACAGGCAACTTCTCTTATTTTACAGATGAAGAGACTGAGGCCCACAGAGGTTAGAGACATGCCTCAAGGTCACAGAGCTCGTTAGTAGCAAAGCAAAAACTAGCATGATTCCCAGTCTGAGATTGTTCTCCTATGCCCCACTGCCTGTCATTATACTGTTTAACATATAGCTCACAATGGTGGTGGTCACAAAATGAACTATTATGTGTTTGGTGACTAACAGAGGGAGAAAAATAGAAAATGCAATACTTTGTGGAACAACTCATTTCTCTTAACCATAAATCAAACCAAGTGTAACAAAGAGCTCAATGTTTTCATTTAGTTTAGATAAGAGATACTAAGGAATTTGTTTAAGAATAATTGAATTGGGGACAAATAATACAAATGTAACCCAGAAACATATAACTGAAAAGTAGCATGTTATAGTGGAAAGGGTACTGACCTGAGAATTAAAAGGACTGAGTTCAGATAACCTTAAACACTTCTTAGCTTTCCACTAACTTAGCTCTCCACTAAGTCACCAAACTCCGCCATGAAGAAACACCCTAAGGAACAATCTATTCCATGTATTTTTTTTGGGGGGGGGGAATTCCCCCTACAACAGAACCTAGATTGGTTGTTTAAATTGTCTGAGACCTTGGTTTCCTCATCTCTAAAACTGAGGTGATAATACCTGTCTGATAGTGTTGTTATGAAGAAAGATTCTATTGTTCTCTCATCCCTACTATTCTTTCTCTGCAAAGCTTTAAAAATATATTTCTCCATTTTGGGGAGGATGGAGGAAACCCAGGCCTGTAATTTTATAATGTAGAGAATTCCTGGGGAGGAACTTCCTGTAATGATGTTGATTTCCCCTCCCCCCAAAACAATTACCTTATATACATATATATGTATCTGTTTTCTCTCCTTATAGAATTTAATCTCCTTGAGGGTAAGGACTGTCTTACTTTCATCTTTTCATCTCAATATGGAGTGAAATGCCTGGCATATAGTAAGCCTTTAATAAATACTTCATGGCTCAGAGAGTTGCCTGGGACCTTAAGTAATTAAGTGATTTACCCAGGATTAGACCACCAGGATTTGGCAAAAGCAAGCTCTGAACCCAGGCCTATCTTGCTTGACTCCTGAGTCATCTCGCTACTACAACATATCCCCTCTCAGATAGTGTTATGAAAATGTTCATTTTTCCAGATATCGTTAGGAAAACTTGAATCATTTCTTCTGTGTACTCTTCTTACATATATTGAATAACTACTATATGCCAGGAAAAGTGCAAAGATCAATATCTCATCCCTTGGCTAACTGAAGCAGTACCTTTCACCTAACATCTTATCATTCCTATCACTTTACTATCAATGTTTGTTCGTAATTAGCCTTCTCTCTTACCACAGCCTTCAGACATCACTCTTAAATCCAAGAAAGCCAATGCTTAGGAGCCATAACTGCATATTGTAAGAAGTTTTTATTTTGTTCATTGTACATGTGTCAAAACAATGTGACTATCAGAGAGAGTAGCTTCAGTATGCTGGTTTGGTTTATTAAATGTTGCATGCCAGTCTGTAATTTCAGTGTAAATATAGGCTGTGTTTACATCAGTGAAGTAGAGCGTTGTAGTAATTCGTGGTAATTATCTGAGTAATTTAGGCTTTTTAAAAATGCCTGTTATTGACGACAAAAGCTATGTCTACAAAATCACAAAAACATGGGGATGGAAAAAAATGCAGTGGATATTGGAAACATCCAGGTGATTGACCCTGTTTTTCACGTTTTCTAGCTTGTTTGAGTGGGAAGGGAACATTAAAGATCAGGTAACCCACATCCTCATTTTATAGATATGGTAGTTTTTCATCAAGATGTTTTGATGTTGTTCAAACACAGTCAGAGAAGGGTTCTGGGACACTGACTTAATCTACTAGATGATTTCCTCAGGTCCCTATTTTCAGTTTTCCTGTGTAGACAAAGGTTAAGAACTTAAAACAACATTTCTTCATACAATCATAGTCTTAAATATGTGAGGAACCTTGCATTTCATCTAATTACTCCTACCTGAGGTAACAATCCATTATATAACATTTTAATTCATTCAACATTCAAAAAAGAGAGAATTAAAAATGGTATCCATCTTAGCTTCTCTCTTCTCTTTCAAGTCTTCCAATTTCTCTTTCATGAAATACAAGAGACATAGATATCTTCATAGTTTAACCATATTGAACAAAGCCCCCAGTATAATTTCGACCTAAAAGGATGCATTTCTATACCTTTTAGGAAAGTCTCTCTCAAATAACCTTAAATGAACAATCAAAACCATTTAAGTGAAAGAACATTTATTTAGGATCATAGACAGAGCACTAGAGGATAAAATTGCCTGGCAGAGTAGCAACAGCCTAGAAAGGTACAATGGATAAAGGCCAGTCTTGCCAACTCTACAAATTGCTTCTTGGCATTCTTTAAAAACAGCTCGATAGCATAATTTGTTTGAAACAAGTGTTGAGGACTTAAACCCAAACTGCTTTCCTCTTAAATATTTTCATATTAAAGTATATTTGTTAATAACATTGACATAAATGCAATCTAACATACATAAGTGAATTGATTGTTGGTAAGTGTTCGTGTACCTTTAATTAGGAGGCATGGGAATTTTGAACAGAGAACACCATCTGTATTCTAAAATGAAATAATAAAATGCCAAACTCCAATCTGGGGAGAATAATATCAATTAATCACAAGTACTGCTTAACTTAGTTGGAGGGTAACATTGCATCAGGTACCCCTGCCATGTTTGTTTTAGTATGTGTTCACATTGAACATGAAATTATACGTGAAACATAACAGTTTAGAATAAGGCCAAACCCAAAGCAGAAAACTTTTATGACATTCCTACTAGAGGAAAAAAAATCATTGCAGGTGGACAGCTAAACCTAGCTCTAAGATATTAGACTGACATGAAGGGTTTCAGGAGTAATTGCAATGAAGAAATGAGTGGGAGTAGTTCATCAGCCCTAATTGTCTAGCATTAAACAGCTTTTATAACCAACAAAATAAAAGGTAATATGTGCTTAGAAGGCCAACACCTAAAGATGTGCAAATTCATTTGGAGCAAATCCAAGCCTAGTTCAACCTAGAGGCATTCTCCCAAAAAGTACATGTAGATATATAGACTCTTGCAGCAAACAGACAATTCTTTGAACATACCATCTATTTTACTTAAATTCATTTGATAATTAATCTTTAGCCTGTTAAGGTTTCTGATTAAATAAGGACAAAAAGCTAGAGTCTAACAAAATTCATACTGATATAGACATGAACCATACAGTATATAATAAAATGTTCTCATTCCATCTGGCCTTATTAAGAATAAGCACATGGGGCGGCCAGGTAGCACAGCGAGTAAGAGCACTGGCCCCAGTGTTGGGATGACCTGGGGATCGAATCCAGGCTCAGACACTTCACACCAATTAACAACTTACTTAACCCCAATTGCTTAGGGGAGGCCAGGTGACTCAGTGAGTAAGAGCACCAGTCCCAGTATTGGGATGACCTGGGGATCAAATCTGGGCTCAGATACTCAGCACCACACCCAGAAATAACTGGCTGTGTAACCTTGAGCAAGTTACTTAACCCCAATTGCTTACAAAAAAAAAAAAAGTAGCACAAAGCATGTCAACATGGTGCCATAGGCCAAAAAACTCCCAACATCTACCAATGTCCTCAATATCATGAGAGATTGGTTCATTTGATCAGAGGGAAATCTCTTCAAGAAGAAAATATTATTTCTAAGAAGGCATTTAACTGAATATGGCTCCAGGAGAATAGCCACATGTCAATTGAAAGGATGATAAATAGTAAAGAATCAAAAGAGAGGATAATAAATTGGGCAGATTTGGGTGTTATGCTTCACTGTCTAAACTGCCCTTTTAATCTGCTGTGGATAGACACTGACTATATCCTCCAACTCAGCTTGAATATACCAATAGCTATTATTGAAAGTAACTGTGGACCTGTGATTCATACAATCAGGGATTTAGGTCATTAAAGAGACCTTGATGTTGCTCTATTTAATCCCTCTTCATTTTACAGGCTATAATTAGAGACCTAGAGAGGTTTAGTGACCTGCCTAAGATTATACAGATGTTGACTAGCAAAGTCAGAATTCAAACCCAGGTCCTCTGACTCCAAATTTGGATGTTTTTCCACTAGAACACACTGCCTTTCCTGATTCATAGGGTTGCTTTTTTGAAAAAAAGAAAGACAGAGTAGGGTATTTTGTAAAATGCTCTTTTAGTAGAATGAAAGGATTAATTATTCCTCCTCTTGAAAATAATATTCCACTAGTACAATGGGTAATAAAATTCATAGTTAAATTACTTATCAATTTATTGAGGAAAATGAGAATTGGATAAATTAGTACTTACTAAAGAAAAGACGTAGGCAAAAAACTTTCAATAAATTTAAGTTTATTCAGCTTTGACAATCCATGACAGTGTGGACACAATAAGATTTTAAAAACCTTTCTTAAATTCCTGTGATGCATAAAATATTGGATTGGTCACTGACGGATATATAAAGATAAATAAGGTGGAGTCATTGCTCTCAAAAAGTTTACAGTCTAGTAGTTGAGTTAAGTACAGAAATAAAAAAAAATACAATGTAGTGGATGATAAGTGTATAAAATCAGTACAAAGTGTTGTCCTGAGGCTATTTCCTCAGACACAGAATTAAATTTGATTCCCACTTCCTGAGCAGATAACATTGCCAGCTACTTTACAGAAATTGAGACCATTCTGTTAATGCTCTTTCTACATATCAAAAGCTTTGTATCTCCTTCTACCCAGTCTTCCTTCTCTCTTGTCTGGCCAGAAGTTGAGGAAGATGAGATTGCCTTTCCCCTTGCCAAAACCAACCCAGCCACCAATTCCATCTTTGGAATTCTTTAACATTTCTTCCCTCAGTGTCTTATTCTTATCTCTCATCTGTCACACTTTAGTAGCTACTTCCTCTCATCCTAAAGACATTTAATATCTCTTCTATACAAAAATGGACCAACACACAAACACAATTCTTCTGTGTTTATGTCACCTAAATTGTTCACAATATCCCTTTTCTTCTATCCTTCAAAAGAGCCATCATATAAAAAATAGATATTTTTTAGTGAAAAAGAAAAAAAAGGGTGAATAAAAAGAAAGAATATTAAGAAAACTAAGAAATACATATAGTTTGAAAATATATGCAATTGGGGGGCGGAGCCAAGATTGTGGAGTAAAAGCAGGAACTTGCTTGAGCTCTCACTCCCATCACCTCCAATACCTGTAAAAAAAAGATTCTAAACAAATTTTAGAGCTACAGAACCAACAAAATGACAGAGAGAAACAAATATCCCACTGAAGGAATCCTGACAGACAGGAAGGGTCTATCACACTGGGCTGGGAGCCAAGCACAATTTTGCTTGTGCACCGCCCAAGACTCACGGCCTAGACCAACCAGAGCAGATTTCAGGAAAGTGAAAAATCAGCAGCTGTGGTGGTTTCCAGACTTCTCAACACATAAATGCTAAAGAGAAAATAAAAGGTCAGTAGGGAACTCTGTTGGAAATGGGTGAGAGAAGAGTGTGATCTGGCCCTTGACCCCAGGGCAACAGAGGAGGGGGTGGCTCGGTGGCTGCAGCTACTGGTGTGTGGCTGCCTCCAGAGCTCCTGGCCTACACATCATGGGGGAACCAACCAACCATTCAGACGTTAATTGCTCTTGCTTTGACCTGTTTGGATCTGGATCATAGTCTCGGGTGGTGATTCTAGGGTGAGGAATGCTTGAGTGCCAAAGCTTCTGGTGGCTGTAAATAGGGTGCCCTCCTCATAGCTCTGACAGCAGCTTAGAAAACCCCAGAAATTTGGGATACAACTCTCTCCACTTGTGAAGCACAGTTCTACCATGGCAGAGCTCAAAAGTTCAGTAATTGGCTGGCAAGATGAGCAAACAGAGGAAGTGCAGTGAGACCATGCAGTGATACCATAGAATCTTTTTTGGGGGACAAAAAGGATGAAAACATGGAACCAGAAGAAGACAACAAAGTCAAAATTCCTACACCAAAAGCTTCCAAGAAAAATATGAATTGGTCACATGCCATGGAGGAGCTCAAGAACGATTTTGAAAATCAAATAAGATAAGTGGAGGAAAAATTGGGAAGAGAAATGAGAATGATGCAAGAAAATCATGACAAGGAAGGCAACGGCCTGACTGAAGAAAATAGCACCTTAAAAATAGACTAACTCGCATGGCAAAAGAGACCCCAAAATCCAATGACTTAAAGAAGAATGCCTTAAAAAGCTGAATTTGCCAGATGGAAAAGGAATTTCAAAAACTCACTGAAGAGAATAATTCCTTCAAGATTAGATGGGAGCAAATGGAAACTAATGATTTTATGAGAAACCCAGATACTATAAAACAGATCCAAACAAATGAAAAAATAGAAGGCAATGTGAAATATCTCATTGGAAAAACCACTGACCTAGAAAAGAGATCCAGGACAGATAATTTAAAAATTATTGGACTACCTGAAAGCCATGAACAGAAAAAGAACCTAGAAATCATCCTTCAAGAAATTCTCAAGGAAAATTGACCTGATATTCTAGAACCAGAGAGCAAAATAGAAATTGAAAAAATTCACTAATTGACTCTTGAAAAAGATCCCAAAAAGAAAACTCCTAGAAATATTATAGCCACATTCCAGAGTTGCTATGCCAAGGAGAAAGTATTACAAGCAGCCGGGAAGAAGCAATTTGTGTATTGTAGAAACACAATCAGGAAAACACAAGATGTAGCAACTTCTACATTAAGGGACTGAAGGTCTTGGAATATGATATTCCAGAGGTCAAAGGAGAAAGGACTAAAACCAAGAATCACCTATCCAGCAAAACTGAGTATATTGCTTCAGGGGAAAATACAGTCATATAATGAAATAGAGGATTTTAAGCTTTCTTGATGAAAAAACCACAGCTCAGCAGAAAAATTGACTTTCAAATACAAGAAGCAAGATAAGCATAAGAAGGCAAACAGGAAAAAGAAGTCATAAGGAACATATTAAAGTTGAACTCTTTTAAATTCCTACATGGAAAAACAATAATTGTAACTCATCAGACTTTTCTCAGTATAAAGATAGTTGAAGGGAATATCTATCTATAGCAGGGTATATGTGTGTATAAACATACATGTGAGTGTGTGTATTTGTGTGTACATGTATACATAGAGGGCACAGGATCATTTGAATATGATGGGATGATATCTAAAAAGTAATATTAAGAGGTTAGAGAGGAAGAGGGAGAAAGAGAAAGGGAGAGATAGAATAGGGTAAATTATCTCATAATAAAAGAGGTAAGAGTAAACTGTTAGAATGGAGGGGAAAAGCAGGAAAGTGAAAGGGAATGGGTCAACCTTACTCTCACTAAATTTGGCTTAAGGAGGGAATAACATACACACTCAGCTTGGTATCATACCCTACAAGAAAGTAGGGGGCAAGGGGATAAGATGGGGGATTATAGAACGGAGGGCAAATTGGGGGAGAGGGTAGTTAGATGCAAATATTTTGGAAAAGGTATAGGTTCAAAAGAGAAAATAGAATAAGTGGGGGTGGGATTGGGTGAGGGAAATATAGTTCATCTTTCATAATATAACTACTATGGAAATGTTTTGCATAACTATACATGTACAACCTATATCTGAATTGCTTGTGTTTCCAGTGGGGGTAGATGAGGAAGGAAGAAGGGAAAGAATCTGTAAATTGAAGTTTTAAAAACAAATGCTAAAAAAATTGGTTTTTACATGCATCTGGGAAATAAGATATACAGGCACTGGGGTATAGAAATCCATCTTGCCCTACTAGAAAGTTGAAGGGGAGGTTTGGGGAGGATAAAAGAGAGAACAGATTGGGGGAAGGGGTATTCAGTAGGCTCACCATCTTGGGGTGGGGTTAGGGGAAAGACGTGGAGAAAATTTGTAACAAAATCTTTTGGAAGTGAATGTTGAAATCTAAAAATAAATAAATGAATTAAACGAAAAAAAGAAAGAAAATATACACAATAAGCCATATCTCCTCATATGTCTTCTTTGGGTTCATGTTTGTTGTTTGTTATTTGTTATTCTTCAACATAACACTTTTTTTTTTACATGTTTTTCCTTTAATACAGCTGTAGTCATGGTGTATAATGATTTCTTGACTGTTTATTTATTCTTTATCAAATTCCTTAAGTTTTTCCATGTTTCTTGGTATCATTCATGTCCATTGATTCTTACAACATAGTGATATTACACTATATTCATGTACAACAATTTCTTTACCAATTCTCTGATTTTTTTTCCTAATTCCAAATTGTTTTCCAAAGTGGTTGTACAGATTTACGGCTTCACCATCTTCCTACAACTATTTCACTATTGTCAGTTTCTATTGTTTTTCTTCTTTGCTAGATTTCTGGGTGGGAGTGAAACTTCAGGCTTGTTTTGATTTTAACTTCTTTTATTAGTGATTTGAACCATTTTTTTTTCATGTGCCTGTTAATACTCTTAAGCAATTTTGATAACTATTTGTACATATTCTTCAACCACTTATATATTTAGAATTCAACCCTTCATTTTCAACTTCCTTCTTGACTCTCATGTCTAAAGGTCCCTAAAACACTAAAAACACTAAATTTAATATGAAACCAATACCTTCCTTCCAAAATCTGTTTCCTCATTTCCCCGCTTCCCTATTTCTGTTAATAGCATCTTCCTATAATATCTTCTATATAGTAGACACTTGAAGGAAGCCAGCAAGGAGAAATTAGAAGGGAAAATATTATAGGAAAAGGGACAGCCATGTCTCCAGTCAACAGACATGGAGAGAGGAAATAGAATACTATGTAAAAATGAGAAGTAACTTACTGTAACTGATTCTAGAGTGCTCATAGGAAGCTATTAATAATGTAAGAAAAATGGAAAGATAGGAAGGGACCATGTTACAAAGTACTTTAGATACCAAGTAGCACATTTTATATTTGATGCTGGAAGTAATATAATAGTTAACCATTGTAGTTATTGAGTATATATGTGTATTTGTGATCTGGGTGATATGGTCAGAATTGTGCTTTAGTAAAATCACTTTGGCAGCCGAGTGGATGATGGGTTGGAGAGGAGAGAGACTTGAAATGAGGAGAATAACCAGAAAACTATTGCAGTAGTCCAGGCATGAGGTGATGAGGGTCTGTGCTAGGATAGCACCTATATAAACGGAAAGAAGGAGGAATTATATGAGAAGTGTTATAGAGACAAAAAGTCTTGACAATAAATCAGATATGTGGGGTGAGTGTGAATTAAGATTTGAGGATTACCCTGAAGTTTTGAGTTTGGGTGACTGGAAGGGTAGTTATACTTCAACAATTAAATAAAAGTTGGGAACGAGAACAGGTTTGGGGGAAAGACAAGTTCTATTTTAAACATGATGACTTTGAGATACCTATGGAACATCCAATTTAAGATGTCCAAAAGGCAGTTGGTGAGCTTGGAAGGGAGATTAAGAGTGTGTGTCTATATGTGTGTGTGTATGTGTGTGTGTGTGTGTGTGTGTGTGTGCATGTGCATAAGATTTATCATTGAACCTATAGGAGCTGATGAGATGAACAAATTAAAGAGTTTACACTGAAAAGAGAACTTAGTACAAAGCCTTGGCAGACACCTATGACCTGGATGAAGACACAGCAAAAAAATTGAGAAGTAATGATCAGTCAGGTAGAAGAGGAAGGACAAAATAGTGCCATGAAAACCTAGAGTGGACACAGTATTAATGAAAAGAAAATGATTGATAGTGTCAAATCCTATAGAGATGTTAAGAAAGATGAGGATTTATATAAAGTTGTTAGATTTGGCAGTTAATAGGTCATTGATAACTTTGGAGTGAGCAGTTTGAGTAGACTGGGGGATGAGAGTTGATGAAGAGAGAAGCCAACAACTAATGTAAACTTTAGTGGAGGATAGAGACAGAGACAGAAAAAGAGACCGAGAAAGGAATGAAGAAGGAAGGAAAAAAAGAGAAATAGCAGGGATGGTCAAATCAAGTGAGAATTTTTGTTTTGTTTTGCTTTTAGAATTGGTAATACATGTACATACTTGTAGGCAGAACAGAAGACTGTAGGCATGGAAAGACTGAAGATTGCGGGAGAATTAGTATGAAAAAATCTGATGAAGAATATGGAATGGGATGGGATGGAATTGAGTGAACATAGAAGAGTTTGCCTTGGTGAGTAGAATGTCTGCCTCTTCTCATGTACAATGATAAAGTAGAATATGGTAGGAAAAGAAGCCTGAGTGATGGGAGATGAATGAAAAATAGAAATCTCTTGGCATATGACCTGAGTATTTTCACTGGTATTAAATGAGATTTTCAAATTTGAGAATGGGGCAAAACATGCTGAGGGAGGAAGGAGAAGTTAGGAACAATCACTGTAGCAAGAGTGGGATAGTAAATCACCTAGGGATATTTAAAAGGCTTGTCTTACTATAGTGAGTACCCAGTTGAGATTATGTAACAAATTTTTGGTGGATCTAGTCAGCATGGTTTCATGATTTTCTCCAGCTTGGTGGCATACAGATAGGAGCAAAAGAGGTATATGGGCAAAGTAAGATAAAGTTGGGGTTTGGGAAAGTATGATAAAAATATGCAAAGGACTCAGGTGTAGCAGATAATGTAGAATTGAACTGATTCACCAAGTGGTTGAGACAGAGAAGGGAAGATTTCATATAACTTCCCTGTTGCAGTGTTTACCATGAACATAGATGCATAAGCAAAGGACTAGCTTCAGATCTTGATTAGATCACCAGCACAATATCACATGACTGTATTTTATAGCTTGGATGACTCCTTTTACCAGTCATAGATCACTCCAGTGAGGACATGACCCATCTGTACCTCTGCAGGGTTTTCACTGTCTGTGCTTCAATTTTCCTATCTTACATTTTGGCTATTTGCTACATTCCTGGGCAGGCATGGTTGCTGCTATTTGCTTATGATCATGTTGCTTCCTCTACTGCCATGGCAACCCCTTCCTACCATGGCTTGCTGGACTGCAGAGGCTTCATTTTTATGTTGCTGTGGCAATTCTCCATTCCACTTGCTCTTATAGGAGGGAAGGCATATTTTCTGTTAACACTCTAGCAGTCTGTCACAGGTCTGTGTATCTAGGAAAGGGTGGGAGAGATGCTTGATCTTGCTCAAGCTTAGGTTGCAAGGGTTTTGCTTTGTCATCAATGCTGTTGAAAACCTATCAGGAAACTCCTTCCTTGGTTTCAATAATACTGTGAGCTACAATTACTACTTTTCTGACCATTTATAGAATTTTCTTTGCTGTCTAGCTTTCCTCCTGCAATCCCCTAAATGTCAATTTTCCCTCAAGTTCTATCCTCAATCCTTTCCTCTTCTTAAAGTTTACATTTATTCTGCATGTAGTCACATCCATTTTAATAGCTAGCAGTATAACCTCTGTGTTTATAATTCCTATTATTCTATATTTCTAGCTGTGATTTCCAGACTTGCATTTATATCTACTTCATGCACATATCTACCAAAAGTCTCACAGACATCTCATTCAACATATCCAAAATTAAATTCATTGTCTTTCCCCTCAGACAATGTTCTTCTGACTTTCAAATTTCTGTTCATGATAAAATTAATTTTCTATCACCTAGATTCTGAGCTACCATGTCATCTTTAACTCCTCCCTTCACTCACGAAAAGTCATTAAGACTGGTCAATCCTACCTCTGAAGTATCTCTCACATCTGTCCCCTCCTCTTCATTTCTACTGCTACCACAGGCTTTATCTCTCAATTTAACTATTAAAAGGTCCCAACTGTTTTCAGTCATCTGTTTTTCCCCAAAAATTAATCTTGCAAAGCATACTTCTGGTAATATCATCCTTTCAAAATATCTTTGGTCTATTACCAAATTGAAGTTGGAACTTTTTCTCCAGGTATTCAAGACCCCTTTTGTTCTGTCTCTTATTTATCTTTTTAACCCTTTCACTCACTACTCCATGTAACCTATCATTCAACCAAACTGTATTGCTTATGGCTATTCAGAACTATGCTGAACTTTCTGGAATTTGAATTCCCAAAAATCATTTCTCAATCTGGAATCCTCTCTCCCCAGTACCACTTTTTTTTTGAGGGGGGAGAGCAAGGCAATTGGGGTTAAGTGACTTGCCCAAGGTCACACAGCTAGTAAGTGTGTCAAGTGGCTGGGGCTAGATTTGAACTCAGATCCTCCTGACTCCAGAGCTGGCACTCTATTTACTGTGCCACCTAACTGCCCCACCCAGCACCACTTTTGATAAATCTTACCTGTCCTTCAAGACTGAGTTCAAATGTCACATGCTTAACCGTGTTTTCCCTAGTTCATGAAGACAACTTCCTTTTTTATTGTCTGAAATCACTGAACTTTTTTCATACTTCTTTCAAGGCATGTTCATATTCTACCTTAAATCTTGTTTATTTGTCTGTCTTTTATTTTGACTATGGGTTGCTAAGACCAGTGAGCATAAGGACTGTCTCATACATCCATATAATCATTGCAGAGTTTAGCACAGTTAGTACCATGTCACTAAAGATGAAATAAGTATTTGTTGTGTGGTAAAATAAATGACTGGAGAAGGAAATGGCCAACCAATCTAGTATCTTTGGCAAGAAAACTACCAACTAGGATCATAAAGAGTCAGACACAACTGAAACAACCAAACAATAAAAACAAAATGAATAAATATCTTTGGAAAAAAGGAGAAGTAGTGACTGCTCTAAATTTAGAGTAGAAGAGCCCAACAGAAATTTGCTACCCTTTTCCCAGGTAGTGAGAGAATTTTTTGTCAAAGGGATTGGATTTTATTGTGTGAAAACTCTCAAACATTGGATGAAGTTAATATTTGGAATACTGGCAAATAAAAAAAAAACACCAAAGGAGCAACACAATTAAACGAACAAGATTCATCTGACAAAAGACCAGAGAGAGTGGAATAGAAACTTATCTAGACATGAAGTACAGGACATTCTAAAGTCAGTTTTGGTGAAAGATTTTATTTTATCATAGAATATGAAGAAATAGAGTGTTTAGTGTGGAATAGAGAAGACTGGGACATCATTATTTATTTCTATTATTTAAAAAGCTGTCACATAGAAAAGGCATCATTCTTCTGCATGGATATATAGGACAGGACTAATAGCAATAGTCATATTTACCCTTGAAATAAGGATAAATTCCTAAAAATTAAAGCTACACAAAAATGGGCTGCTTTAGGAAGTAGGGATTTTTCCCTCAATGAAAGTCTTCAAGCAAAGGCTATGAAGTGAATGCCATGAGAAGTATCTATGTATAAAATTGCAAACAGTAATTTGAAGAGGAAGCTAGCCTGCAGAAAGTTTACCATGCATGGGATCAAAGTAAGCTACATAGTAAGATGTATAGATAAAACTTGAAGGACCACAGACATGAAATAGAAGATATCTGTTTATGTTTTTGTAGTTATGAGAATGGAATAGTCACATTTATATTCAACATACTTGATGAGGTTACTTGATGAGGTGTTGGAAGAGGCATCGATGGCAATTAGGCAATGAGGTACTTGTTTGGTATACTGTAGAGGAGATTATTTTTCATGTGTGGGTTGAAGTATCTACTGATGTCCCTTCTATTTCTGCAATGCTGGATTATGTGATTTGACTGTTATATATTATGATTCTCAGTACGATACCTCATTTTACTTGTCAATCAAGGGATTATGGTTCTCTCTATCATCCATCACATAATAATAACAAATATACATCAGAATTATGTCTTCAAGAAGCTATCCTGGGGTGTTCTGAAAATCTTACCTATATTAATATAAGCAAATGCTAACTCCTAGATGGTAAGTCTTATCCATGGTGTTTGGTAGCCCACTAAGTCATGGCAATAACACCCAGTGATATGAGATAGGGACATTAATAAATACATGCATAAATCAAGTTTTAGGAGAGGGTCTATGGAATGAAATACCAACTTATGGCCACTGTAACCAAAGGGGAAAACTCTATTTGAATAGGTTTTCAAGAACAGCAGTTGAATAATTATGCAGCAACAAATTTCCATAGTTACAGGCAAAAGGTAACAGAAAATAAATTTCATCAGAAGTTCAGCACTCTGCCTCTTACAGTCTGAGCAACTACAAGGCTATTAACTTTGAACATTACAAAAGGATACAGAGGACTCTGTCTTCAAGTCTTAGGTTTCTATAGGTATTCAAGATTATTTAGGAGAATAATTTTATGTAAATGGACTGATCATTATCTAACTTCTGTTGTCCTTAAATTCTAACATAAATTTGACTTAAGGTTGATTCCACTATAAACATTTGTGAACAATGCAGAAGTCTGTATCTTCTGTAGCTTTTTTTCACAAACACTTGACTATCTAGCCTAGCTTCCTTTCTGTAAAGGGGTTTTAAGGGTTTTAAGTTAGTCAGTTAAGCTACTTGTGAGCCTTCCTCACTCCTTTCACTTCCTTTTATATTTTCATATTATTTATGGTGAAGTTTGTGCAATAACTATAGCTGAAAAATTCTGCCTAAACCAGAGGAATACAATCCTATAAGCTTTAATATTCTCTTAAATGTGACTTTTCCCTTTCCTGATCTTATTTTTTCCAGGGCTATCTCTCAGGTCAGTTTTCATCAAAAGTACTGTTTCAAGTCCAGTAAAGTTCACAGTTATTGATTTAGCCAAGGTTTTGTGACTTCAACACAGCAGTCACCCAGACAGCATTTTTCTTATTTCCAGAGATTGTAGTCTTAGAGAACACCTAATACAATCTTCAATGTCATCCAATCTGGAGTTACATTCAATCGTTATTCTGTGCCCCCCTCTTTGTTAAATGTGTTTGGTAGTTTGCAGATGAAAGAATCTGTTCTGAATTTCCTTCCCACCTACACACAGACAGCCTTAAGCTGAGTGCTTATTCTCCTTGGCAGAAATGCTGGAGGTCAATTAGTAATCTCAAATGGAAACGTTCCCAGAGACAAAATTTCATTTCAGCAAATCAGTTAGTTTTGTCAGCAATGAAGGTAACAAAGAGTTTAGGTACAAATAAAGTGGCAACTAATTTTGTTGACAAAAGAAGAATAATTTATATGTGTATGTGTTTGTCCTTATGCTTGTTTTTAACAGTAAAGAAATTAGCAACTGAATTCTGAAAGTATTCAAGGATTTCCACTATGGACCCTTCATCTATTTCTTTTCTAGGCACCATCAGATGCTCAGCATGATTTGGGCAGAATAGACACCTAGATTTGGAATCAGGAAGGCAACAACTCTTGGCTTCAATTTTCTCATCTGTAAAATTAAAGGGTAGAGCTAGAGAATCTTCCAAGGCCTTACAAAATTTTAGTCATTGTTCAAAGAACCTCTTTAATATCTTGGATTCTGTTCACTCTGCCCACACACATCAAGTCTTGAACATATCACTAGGAGGGCAGGTAGGTGGTATAGTGGAGAGAGCATTGGCCTTGGAGTTAGGAGGACCAGAGTTCAAATCTGACCTTAGACACTTAGCTGTATGACCCTAGGCAACTCATGTAATCCTGATTGCCTCCAAAAATACTCCAAAATAAAAAAAAAATTAAAGCTTTTAAAAAATATTTTAAAAACTAAACATGTTACCAACTTCCTACCTCTACTGTCAAGGCTGATTATTTCTTAATGGATGTGCCCCTTGCAAAGGATTCCATTTATTCTGTTTGCCTCACTTTCTGATCCATCTTTTCAGAAGGCCCCTGAAAAATTTTAAACTGACCACTCATAAATGTTATTCTTTACCTTAAAACTTTCAATGGCTCCCTAGTACCTATGAAATAAAGTACATATTGGTTATAATGGCATTAATTACCCTCCATAAATTTTCTAACTTACCTTTCCAGCTTTGTTTCAAACTGTTTCCCTTCAAACTCTACCTTCCAATAAAACTCAGCTACTCATCTTTCATTACCTAGTCTTTCCTCTGCTGTGACCTTGTGCATATTATGTTCCATGTACAAAATGGACCCCTTCTCCCTATTTTTTCCTATAAAAATACATCCTTTCTTTTAAGAATTAGTTTGTTAAACATACCCTCACCTGTTACATTCACACTCTCATCTCCAGTTGAGAACCAATTCCCTGGTCCACTTTTATGCCCTGGTGAAAGATTCTTGGACACAAGCCCCAGGATTGTCCCAGTTACAGCAAGAAGGATATGGGAAGTTAAGGCTCATAAATGCCCTCATCTACATGGTAAATAAATGTTTGTTGAATGTCATTGAGTTGGCCTTTACTTACCCACCTAAACTTAAGTCTCACTATTCCCAAGACAAACTTTCTCTCTAGAGCATACTTCCTAATTCTATGCTCATTTTGCCATCAAGTCTTTTCTCCTACTGTTTAACATTCTTGGGATATTTCTAATTCAATCCAATTTATTTCATACCCACTGCCTACAAAGAACTATGCTAAGTGCTGAAAATACAAAAGCACTTGAATAATGTTTGCCCTCAAGAAACTTGCATTCTATGGCAAGATAAAACATATACACATATGAGCAACTATAATTTGAGAAGGCAGAGTATGCTAACAAATGGGGCATCATGAAAATGTTAAAGGACCTGAGATAAGCCTTAACAGAAGCTAGAGATTCAAAGAGGTGGGGAGAAAGTACATTCCAGCCATAGTGTTGAGTCCATGCAAGGCACAAAAATGGGAGAGGAAAGGTTTAGCATCCTAAACATCAAAAAGGCTAGTCTGGATGGATCTGAGAGAATGACTGGGAAAGAATGAAGAAAAGATTTACTAAGTGCCTACCATCTTCTAGGTACTATACTAAGCACTTTACAAATAGTATCTCATTCTATTCTTACAACTCTGTGAGGTAAATGCTATTATTATTATCATCTCTATTTTACAGTTGAATAAACTGAGGCAGACAGCAGTTAAGTGCCTTGCCCAGCTCCCCTTTGCTAGTAAGTATCTGAGGCTGGATTTGAACTATGGTCTTCCTGACTCCTGACCTAACATACTCTATCTTTCCACTGTACCACCTAGCTGCCCCCAATAATAGCTAGCATTTAGATGGCATGTTTTTTAACAAAGAACCTTAAAAATATTACCTCATTATATTCTCACAACAACCCTGAGAATCAGATGCTCTTTTTTTCCCTCACTTTTATGAATGAAGAAGCTGAGGTACATAAAGAGGAGGAAGAGGAGGTTAAGTGACTTGCCCAGGGTCACATAGTTCTAAGTGTCTGAATTAGAATTCAGGTTTTTCTTTTTCATTGGCCCACATTCTATCTTATGTGCCACCTAGCTGAAAGGAAAACTGAATGGAAATTATGCAGGGAGTTAAATGCAAAACCTTCTCCCACTTTGGTGCTATGGAAGTAGTGATATATTTGGAGTCAGAAGTCTTAGATTTGAATCCCCATTCTTCCATTTACCAAATATGTAAATATATTACTTCACCACCTGCAGCCTCATTTCCTCATCTGTAAAATGAGAAGGCTCATCTAAATGACTACTGAGGACCCTTTTAGCTCTAACTTTGTATATACAGTGACACCAAACCCTATATTTCCTTTAAGGAGAGGCTTCATGTATAGATGGGTAGATAGATATTTGGAGCATTTATTAAGCACTTAATCTCACTAAGACAAGTAAGCACTGTGATAACCTTCTATCTCCACAATCTTTCTTTGAATTACAATGTGTGGTATAGAATCCAAAAGACTGCTAGATTGTGTAGATTGGAGATTAGAGTTCTGAACTTGGAGTTAGGAAGGCATGAGTTCAAACGGGGCCTTAGACACTTAAGGTAAATCATTCAAGTCACTCAACTTCTGTCTGCCCCGGTTTCCTCATCCATAAAATTCAGATAATAATAGCACCTACCTCCTAGGTATGTTATGAGATAATAATTGTAAAGCACTTAGCACAGTGCCTGGCACACAATAAACACTATATAAATGCTAGCTATTGTTATTATTTAAAATATTATTGGATATGGAGAAATGCATATAGAGACATAAATGTAGTCTTACTTGTTTCTTAGTTATTTTTATGTGTGTTTGTCTGTCTGTCTTGCCTTTTCAATTAGTTGTAAGCTACCTAAAGGAAGGAATTATGTCTATTTCTTTTGTAATACAATAGTGTCTAGTACAGTTTTAGGCATATAACAGGAACACAGTCTGTTGAATATGTAAATGAGAGATTTCCTAAATGTTGAAATAGATTAATTGATTCATTAATTATTTGAATCTTAATTACTAAGAATATTTATTCCATGTACAAGACTGATTAAATATAGTAGTTTATTGTCAGAAGGTTGGTCACCTTTGATCATGATGATTTATGAAATAGATAAAAATACAAGAGTCTTCAATTTCAGCTGCTGTAGTGACATTGTCAAAGTGGTGGAAAAGGGAACAGAGGATGCTAAGTGAAATAGTTGTTACATTGTCTGTAAATATTGTCAACATGTTATTTTGTCTGATGACCCATGGCATTAACACACCATTAGAGAAACTAGACTGCATCCATATTGACATTCTTTTTGTAAATGAAACCAGAAAATAAAAAAAAAAATTGTAAGTAAAATGAGGAAAGGGCTCACAGGTTCTCCTGGGAAAGGGAGATAAATGAATTGGCAGAGTTGGTTTCATCTTATGCCTGAAGGCAGTAAGAAATATCATATCATGTATGTAAAACTCTTTCTCATAGGATTTTTTTTAAAGCAATTGGGGTTAAGTAACTTGCCCAAGGTTACAAGGCTAGTTCTTGTATGTGTGTGGGTGGGTGTTAAGTATCTGAGGCCGGAACCGATCCGACTCTGGGGCCTGCGCTCTTACTCACTGTACCACTTAGCCGCTCCCTCATAGAATTTTTAAAGAAATCAGAAAGTAGGTATGTGAGATGTAGTTGCTTATGTCTTTTTGGCCAGTATTTTGGGGTCTGTGCTCTTTTGTTTTCCTTTCAGAATATTCCACATTTTGAGATACCTTGAAAATGATTCTTGAATCATTAAATTCATGTCCCCTTTACACATGTATTTTGTGTGAATATGGGGGGGTATGGTTGCTTTTTCCAACACAGTGCTTGGCACATAGGGAGCACTTAAAACTTGTTGCCTTTTTGCCATTGTCACCTCTTCCAATAGTACATCAAATAGTGATAAGGTAGAATACAAATGTGCCCATTGCACTGTCATCATCGATGAGGATAACTGCAGAAACACAAGTAGCTGTCTTCTATTTTGGTCTGTAGTGCTTCAAGTTTTATCTACAGATTTTATCATTTGGCTTACCTTTATATCACTCAGATAAGCATTCTACAGATTAACTTCTTCTTTAAATGGTTGTTTGCAGTTTGGTGAATTGAGAGAAAAAGATCAGCTCCTCACCTCTTCTCCCCTACTTCCTATCTTCTATGTTGGGAAGAAGATACTTTTCACACAAATGTTGGGAAGAAAATACTTCCTACATTTATCAGCTTAGTCAACATTTATATAAAGGAAGATCTTCATTTGTTTTGGATATCTTCTTCCCATTACTCATGTTCCAAGACTAGATTTGTCTCTCCTTGTGAATAAAACTTATGCTTCCATTTATTTAGTATCCTAACATTTCACAAATCTTTTAAGATTTTTTGAAATTAAAATGACTTGTTGCAAATCAATAGGTGAAAATGAAGGTAGACATTACAATGATTTGGAGGTGATAGACATTCAGTTGATTAAAGTAGGTCACTAGTGACAGGATTTTTAAAATATGGGTTTCTTTTATAAAAATCACTTGTTTCTGGCCAAATTTTCCATTTATATTTTATATAACCAATGCTTGATATGCTACCTTTGAAATCTATTTTATGTGCTATATTATTCCCTGTTTTACCTAAACAGATAAAATAATGAGTAGTTTTTGTTCTTTCCTCCCCACCCCCAACACACAACAGGTGTGCTGAAAAATCTCACTATTGGAAGAGTCACAGAGTAGGTTTAGGAGTTTAATTATTAAGTATTACTGTGTACAGTGATCAAAATAACTAGAGAGCTGCTGAAGTTTTAGTTTATTTTCTCCTGTGTAGTCATAGGCTAAAGAGACCACTAGATGAACAAAGAGTTTCATATAGCCAGAGGTAATACAGATGCTAGCAATCTAATCATCTATATCAAGGACCAGTCCTGCATTAGCTATAAAATAGCAATTTGTATTGGCAATGGTTATTGAAAAAATTCCTGTGTGAGAAACATCCTTTCCCTCTAAAATATATGAAGATTGTGTATAACCATGTAAAATTAATATAAAGATATTATCTGTACTTCATTTTATACAATAAATATGCTCTTGAAAAAATTCTATGTATGTTGATTTCTAAATTTTAACTCTACAAAGGGAACTTATTTGGTAGAGCTAACAATTTAAAGAAATAGTTGAAATATAAAGAATCATTTTGGAAAGAGAATAGCCACCTTGTAACATTTCTTTTAAAATATAAAATATTCAAATTACAGGTTTGCTCAGCTTGGTGCAGAACTATACTGAATCAAAATCTAAAATTTCAAACTGGCAAAAACACTTTTGTCTCAATTATCTTTATTTTTTATTTTGCTTAAGTTATTCAGATGGGACCCCCAGTCTGCCCTTTTTAATGGGTCCAGGTTTTAGCAAACAAATGTTTTGTCAGATATATTTTGCCCCCTTTTCAATTTTGCTTCTAATATTGCTTATTTCAACATGTTTTTGTGCAGATGTTGAGTGGAGATTTTTTTTCTCCCCTGGAGGAAATAGTCTGGACAAAAGCTCAGAGCTTTGACATAAGTCTTAAAGCTTCAAATTAGTGCCGGAGTCAGAACCCAAACTCAGGTAGATTGAATTGGTTCCAATTAATGTATGTTATGACAAAATTGAAAGCCTGTTTCTGATGTGGAAAAAATAAAAATTAGTAAAGCATATAGATTTTCAACAATGTTTTATTGTCTTAAAAAAAACCCTAAGCCTCTCTGGACCTCAGTTTCCCCTTGTGTAAAATGAGGAGGTGGCAATATATGATTTCTAATTTACCTTTCAATTAGAATAATCGGAGGCTGTATAGTACTGTTACAAACGGTTTGGTTAGAAACTTCCCTCTCCTGTAAAGGTCGTTGGTTGTTAGCTGTTATCAAAAAGCTTCAAGCCGAACAGGACATAATCGGTAGAGAGGAAAAATAAAATAAAATAAAGAGGTTTGTTTTTTTACCCTCCTGCCACAGTGTGATCAGTGTATTATCTTATTTTGATTCTAATTAAGCAGTAGCAGGAGAAAATGAAGCCGGTGAAAAATTGCACGTTAGAGCAATCTCACAGCAGCGTTCTAGGAAGACAAATTAACCAGTGGCCTTAAATCTCTGAGCAAGACCTTCGCCTTGATATCAATCAATGAACAAGTATTTACATAGTCTGGATAACACCATGGTCCATAAGTTGAATCAATAAAGTAGCACTGGCAGGCAGGGAAAACAGTTTTCTTAAAAAAAAAAAAAAAGTAATCCACTTCCCTAACTGCTTGCCCGGGGTGAGTTAACTCCCCGATTGTCCAAGTAGCAAGATGGTTTTTGCTATCTTAAGGTAAGCCTCTGGTCCTGAAATAAGCTTCCATTGAAGGTTTGGTCTGATCATAGGAGTGAGCTGGGGATGAGGGGTGTGGAGAAAAAGAAGGTTTATTTATCCATTAATCCAAATTAACTCCTTGTGCTCAATCAGCAATAGACGGACACCTTTGAAAGCTCAGGGATAATTACATTTTCCAATTACAAAAAGGTTATCGTTTATAGAAGCCAGTGGCATGGGTATGCTGTGAGGAACAGCAACCAATCCTGAATCTGCTTGAACTCTGAGAAACTAGATGCACCAGCAACTACCTGCCAGAGTTGAATTTGGCCAACTTGGCCGAGACAACGTTGTGGAAATTATTTGGAAGAGAAAAAAACATAAAAGAGTCCCACAGCAGCGTGGTTTCCTGGTTATTTTGCACTTGCTCCGTCCTTTCTTTGAGCACTGTTTCTCTAGCCGACATGACCAAAAAAAAAAAAAAAAAACACCAATCAGAAAACAGAGTTCAGTCAAACTTTGTTCATAAAATGCTTTTGCTTTTTTCAGTTGGGACTGGCCAGAGAAAGTAGTCCAGAGACCTGTTTACTGTACAGTGGCTTAATTTTATTTACTATCGGAATAAAGACATACTTTTATAATACAAAACTTTGCCTTGGGACTCCTGGGATGCTGAATGCTATAGCCTGTCCATCTCTTCCAAAGGGCTGTTTTAGTTTTTCTACTAAAAGCTGCCTAGAATAAAGTAATGCTCTTGATTGGACGTCTGGAAAGAGAATTCTAAATCCCAGTTCTGTATCCCTAAGCCTGTCACTTGGAACTCTGGTCCTCAATTTCCTCATCTGTAAAATCAGAAGTGTGGCTTTTAAGGTGCTAGCCAGCTTTAAAATCCCATAGTGGCTTCTGTTTATCTTTTCTAGCATTTGCCCCTGGGTTCTATTTTTTTTTTCTATTACTTTTCCTTATGCATTTTCTGACTTTTTTTTTTTTTTGCTTTCACTGAGAGTAGCTTAGCTTTTATAATCATGTTGGAGAAATAACACTGGAGTTTGAGGAAGATGATCTGGGTTCAAATCCTGAGTCTGCCAACTATTTTATCTGTGTGACCTTGTACAACTTATTTAACCACTCTGGGCCTCAGTTTCCTCATCTGTAAAAATACATGATTTTATTAATTTGCTTCTAGCAACACATAGAATTTTAGATCCTAGGATCTCCAGGCAATGAGAGTTAGCTGGTGGAAAGAAAAGTAACAGCATGTTATGTAGAAGCTTAAGATCTTTGGCTTATTTTACCCATTTTTATTTCTGTTGAGGAGTGTCTTTATTGCCTTAGACTCTCTGTCTCTCTCTGTCTCTCTCTTTTCCTTTATTCATTTCTCTTTCTCTTTCTTTCCTTTCTCTTTTTCCTTCCATCCTCTTTCTTTCCTTCTTCCCTCTTTCTCTTCCTTACTTTCTACCTTCCTTTTCCTCTTCTTTTCCTTTTCTCCCTTCCATCCTTCCTTCCTTTCTCTCTTTCTTTTTCTCTTCTATCTCTCTTTTTGTGTGACTGTTTTTCTGACTCTTAATTTTTGTATTTGGTACCTATCCTGGAGGCATGACTATTGAAATGCTAAGTTGAAAAACTGATAACTGAGAAATTATAATTAAAATTAATGCTAGAGAAAAAATTCAACAATTCAGCAATCATTTATTAAGTGCTCACTTTATTTTTATTATTTTTTATTAAGTGCAAGGTTTTTTGCTTAGAGGTTTCGTTTTCCAGGAGGAAAATAAAAGAGGATAGAGAATTTCTTTCACCTACACAAAGCCCCAGAGCCCTAAATATTATATATCCTTTACTTTTATGTGTATCCACTTGTAGATGCATAAATATACATTTGGAGTTTTATACACACATCTGTGTATATAAAATTTGTTGTTTTATGCATTTAAGATAATTTTCTAATCAAGAAATATTTTGAGCATGTTGTGCTTTCAGGCAGATCTAGGAGAATTTTAAAAATATTGTAAATAAATTTGCTGTTTCTTCTGCTCTCCCCACACATATAGACAACTTATATACAGTGCTTTGATTAGCACCCTTGTCCCCATTAACTAACAGGCAAACTGGGGATCTAGATATAGAGTGAATTCCTTTGGGCAATCAGACTCAGGGAACACAGACAGCCAGACTCCATATCCCCCCAAAGGTATGCCACCCTTTTATGCATGTTAGTATTTATATGTATAATACCCAGTATCCACAATTATTATATTTTGCACAGCATAGCATTTGAACAGCTATCCCTCGAGTCCACCCTGACAGGAACAGAAATTATTTTCTCCGATGCCACAAAGCTTCAGCATAATTGACAGCAATGGCTGCTGCATTCTCCATAAGCCTCACACTTAAGAGGAAAAGCTAATGCCATGTAGGGGAAACAATACAGCACTAGGGTTCAAGTCCTGGGTCTGACAGTTTCTATCTATGTAACCATGGGTAAATCAGTTAATCCTCTCTGAGTATGAGTTGTAATTGTAAAATAAGAAAATAATGCCTGTGCTACCTACAAGTAGTTTTTGTAAATCTAAAAGCACTATAGAAATAGAAGAGGAGAGAAAGCCTTTTTTCCCCTTAAATATATGAAAAAGGAACATGGAAGAACAGATGCCAGATGTATACATATGGGCTGTAAATGTCAGACTTCTAATGATAAAAATACATTGTTTTTCCAACAATGGAGAATAAAATGTTTTAGAAATGTGTATGAAATATTTTTTTTCCTAAGGAAGCAGAAACCAAGGTGGAAAATTTTTTCCCTTTTTAATATTCAGAGTCTGGGAATTACATACACAAGTGAAAAGCATAAAATCAATTTTATAATATTAAACACCCCCTGTTGCCAAGTGGTTAAATTAGAAAAGGTTTGTGATAACTCTAAGGGATAAATGTCACTTACAAGAAACTAAGTTATACCTTTCAGTAACTGAAAAACACAATAATTAACTGCAACCACAGAACCGAGAAGGTAATGATACATCTCCAGAAATGTCAGTAATTAGCAAGGATTTCTAAGGCAGTAATCAAAGGATAATGCAGAAAAATGACAATAATCTGCCACTGGCTTGGATGAGCCAAAACTGAAAATATGATCCATCTTGTCTTCAAGAAAGTATGTAAATTCATACCCACTTTCTTGGCAGACCTTCACTTTAGATTAATATTTGTGTAGCTACCACAGTGTTTTTCTGTATACAATTAGTGATGACTTGTTCTTCTGTCTTCCTAATGAAGTTCTGTTCTTAAGGTTGATTATTAGTTTAAATAAAGCCTTATGACTAGATGAGAAATGTCACACATGAAAGTAGTGGCTAGTCTTGGCAACTTGGTGTGAAGTACAAGATGTAAAATCCAGATTTTCTAATGAAATCCAAAGCACTCTTATTTTATTAATGACTGACTAATGGCTACAATCAAAATTGAGTAATAACAAACCTTTACTTCACATAAAAGGATAGTATTATTTGAAATAGTGTTGATGGGAATCCAATTGTCTACCAGCACTCTCCAATGCCAAACTCCAAGTGACCTATACCTACTGAATATTAAAATAATAATCTGCATCCAACAAATATAGGGAGAATGACTGGATCACAAGGTGACTGAATCCAGGACTTTGGATTCATATTATTGGGGCACTAATCAATTTAACTAATCTCTTAAACAACTGCCTTTGGGAGTAGGGATGCAAATAGAAATACAGATAATGGCTCTCTCCTTGCTTTTGCCTGTCTCATGCTACAGTTAATCTTTAGACAATGTGTGTACACAATCTCCATGAAAACAAATCACTATATTTTGTGTTCATGTCTGTATATGGCTGGAAAAGCTGATGTGTGACTCAGTGTTTTTTTTTTTTTTAATATAATAGCATACTTAAAAAGAAAAAAAAACAGTATGTGCTCAGGTTTACCACCCCATTTCAATTCCCCAAATTTAATTTAAGAAATAGCTATTATTGGAGCAGCCAGGTGGCTCAGTGAGTAAGAGCACCAGCTCCAGTGTCAGGATGACCTGGGGATCAAATCTGGGCTCAGATACTTAGCACCACACCCAGAAATAACTGGCCGTGTAACCTTGAGCAAGTTACTTAACCCCAATTGCTTGGGGGGAAAGAAAAGATGTACAAGAGGACAATATACAAATGCACTACAAAGAAAAATACAAAACTACAAATGTAAACATAAAAGAAGATAAAATCTGATGTAGTCCTTCCCCATTAGGAACTTAGAGTTTAATAGAAGGATGAAAAATAAAGATAATTCTCATAAAAGTTAAAATGGAACAAGTACATAGGAGAGGAAAAGTAGAGAAGCAGTAAAGATATGAGGAGAGATCACTTCAAGCTAGAAGAATCAAGAAATTCCTCCTAGAGAAGGTGGCAACTGAGATAAGTATTGAAGGAAACAAGAGTTCAAGAACAAGCAGAGCCAAATGTTGTGGGGGCAAGAGAGGGCAACGTAAGATGGGAATGTTTGTAGTAGTCTGTTTTGGCTAGAAAACGGAGTATACAAAGTTAAGTTCTATGAAAGAGGGATGAAGAGATGGATTGAAGCCAAAAAGTAAAGAGCACTGAAGGAGAGATTAAGGAGTTTGTATTTTATAATCTAGGAAATAGGGATGGTTTGATGATTTTTGACCAGGGGGAATGATGTGATCAAATTAGTTTTGATTTGATTTACAATGATTTAATTTAGCAGCTGTTTGAGGAAGGAAGGATTAAAGAGAGGAAAGGCTAGAGGTAGATCATAAGGAAAAGAATTGGGATTGTAGCATTGAAAATGGAAAGGAGAGAAGTGATATGAAAGATATGGCAGCATCAGACTCAACAACACTGTTGCTACTTGCAGAGGCAAGAAGCATTTCTAACATTTTACCCTCAAAAGCGAGAGATGACAATATTCATTATAAAAATCTGAACTGCTTAATATTAGGGATGAGATAAGTGGCAGTGTTTGGAAGAAGAGAATATAATTAAAATGAAATTAAGAATGATATAGAAATGATCACCAATAATGAAGTCTTATAAAAACTACTGAAGTGAGAAAAATGAATATATTCTCAAGTTTTATATAACAGAATTTGGAACCACTTTAAGGTTTTCAACTAAGAAATGAAATTCACTCCATTAAATTTTAGCTAATTATCTAGATTAGAAACCCAGGAAATCTTAATAACACTTTTTAAACAATGTAGCACTTAAACACATTTAGTAATGTATCTTATTAAGTCTAAATAACATGCTATTAAGACACAATTAAAAAGTGCAGCTAAATTATTCATTAAAATGAGGTAGATATCTAGTACTTTGGAAACAATGTCTTGTCTTTGTTTCCAGTCTCTAAAGATTTTCTATTTTTCTTTTTTGCTCAATTGATACATAATCACAAAAAGGCCCATCTATCCCTTGCTAATTAATGAGTGCTTGAGAGCCAATATTCTGAAGATACCTCTTTTTGCTAATTGTGTCATCTCATGAAAGTGTAAAGCAATTCAGGATTAATGAATAATCACTGGATAATATTGATGTTTATCCTTTGAGTATCAGTCTCTTTAGACATTGGTTCCTAAACTAAAAGGAAAGAATGTTGTTTGATGGTGACTATAAGGTGGGAATGAGAATACAAAAAAGAAAGAAAAGTTCTTCAGTACTTTCATCACCCACAAAAAAGTGTAAGGAAAACAGTTTAAAAGTGTTCAATAAGCTTTTTAACACTCTCTTTAAACTCTATGCTTTAAAAAAAATGTTGAGGAAAGTGATACTGACACTGTTGGGAAGTATTTTGGAATTTTTAAAAGGTGCTTCTATGAGAGACACCTTTTCCCAGGCTTTTATCTAGATTTACCCATTTAGTAGTTATGTGAAGGCAAATACTCCACTTTTTTTGACTTCCACGTGTCTTCATTTCTTAAAGAAGGCAGTTTAGTTAAAATAATTTTTTAATTTTTTAAGAGACATGAAAAAGAGAGAAAAGAGGGAGAAGAGGAAGAGAAAATAGGAGAGAGAAAAGTAGAAATAAAAGAGTTAATAGAAAGAAAGAAAGGCAGAAAAAAACAAAAATGGGCAGAAAAGGGAGGGAAATTGGAAAAAACAGTGAGTGAGAATAATTACAAGAAAAAAAGAAAAGAAAAAAAGGTGGGCATTAAGAGACTGAAAAGAAAAAGAAATAGTGCAGTGAGAAAGCCCCAAAAAGAGAGAAAAAAGGAACAGAAAGGAAGAAAAATGAGTTCAAAAAGAGAAAGTGAAAAGGCAGCAAGGAAAATGTACAAAAACAAAACTAAAAAGAAAATAATGAAGCCCCCCCCCCCAAAAAAAAAACAAAAATAAAAGAGTTGAGGAGGAGAGAAAAGACAGAAAGATAAGATAGGAAAATAAGAGAAAACAGGAGAATAACAAAGACAATGGTAGAGCAGGTGAAAAAAAGAGAATTTTTAAAAAAATCAGTTTAAAAAAAGGCAAGAAGAGAAGAGAACAAGGCAGGTAGGAAAAACATAAAGGCAGAGAAAGCAAAAAGAAAATCAATAATAAGAAAAATGACTAGAAAAAAGAGGACAAATAACCAAGTGGGGAGGGGGGGAGCAAAGCAGAGGGGAAAAAAAAGAAATAGAGGAAGGAGAGAGAAAAAAGAAGAAGATGATAGGAAAAATAAAATAAAACAGAAATTAACAAAAATAGTTTGTACTCCAGTCGTCTGTCAGAGTGATTTTCCTCCAGTAATGATCCAATCAAGTTATTCTCATACTCATTAAACTCCAGTGACTACCTACCATTACCAGGATCATAGAAAATCCTTTTTTTTATTTCCAGAGTCCTTCATAACCTCCCTTCCCCATCATTCCAGTGTTCTTAAATCTTATACCATCCCATATACATTGAAATTTAATTCATCTGACCTCCTTGCTATTACTTGAAGAAGACAATCCATCTCTAGACTTTGGCCATTTTCACTGTTTGTCTTCTATGCCTAGAATGATCTCCTTCCTCATTTCTGCCTCCTAAAATCTCATCTTCTTTAGGAAGCTCTTCCCAGCCTTTCCTCTGTTGATTATTTACCATTTATCCCGTGTACATGTAGTTTGTACATGGTGGTTTGGAAGTTGTTTCCTTGTGAAATCCTTTGAGATGAGAGACTTTTACCTTTCTTTATATCCTCAACATGTAACACAATGCCTGGCAAATAGTATCACTCAGTAAATGCTTATTGACTGATTATTAGGGAAAAAGAGGAACAAAAAATATAGAAATGATAAGAGAAAGACAAATGGCAAAAAATGGTAATTAGAAAATAAAGCAGAGAAAAGGAGGAGAGAAGGATAGGAGGGAGAGAAAGAAAAGAGAGGGGGAAATTAAAAAGAACAAAGACAAGAAAATAACAAAATTGGTGATTAAAATATAATAAAATAGTGTGGAGAGGAAAAGAAAGTAAAAATAAGAAAAATGAGAAACAGAAGAAAAAGAGGAAAGAGTTAACAAAAAAGGATGGACAAAATAAAAGAAAAACTTGCAAAGAGAAAAGAGAACAATAGAGAAAGAAATGAAAAAAAGTTTAGAAAAAACAAAAGAATTTTTCAAAGTACATATAAAAAAGGATAAATCAGAAAGGGAAGAGAAAAGAGGAAAAGTTAAAATTTTTAAATAATCAAAGGAAATAGAAGACAAAAGATAAAAGGATGACTAAATTGTCAAAGAAATAGAGAAAGAATCAAGAGAGAAAAGAGGAAAAAAATAAAATAAAGAATAAAAGAAGGAAAGGAAAAGAAATGACCAGAGGTAAAGACTAAGAATTGATTGAAAAACATTCTGGAATCAGAAAGAGATTTTGATTTTCTCTGCGGCAGCACAATGCTTCATGACTGTTTCTGCTTTGAACATATGGCACAGAGAATACTGGTCAAAGAATACCCAGTAAAATACCTCTCACTGATGAATGGGTTAAAAACTGAAAGCAAGATTATACTTTTAATTATATCTAAAGGCATAAATAGGTCAAATATACTATTATGATTGCCTTGAAGTCTGACTAAACCTATCAGGAAATGTGTTTACTGTCCAGGACGAAGTCTCCGACTGCACCTTCTCTCAGGAGGGTAATTTTCCTCAGCCCTGTTAATTTTCCTTAATAACTAGTACACATCCTGTCCTATTGCCCCTGGTTGGCAGGGGTCTGACAAGTTTGATTCCAAAATAGGAGTGAGTTAGAACAGGGTGAATTAGAAAGAAAGCATTTTAATCAAGGTCTGAGGGATAAAAATGAGGATTAGAAAAAGGCTGTTAAGGATTAAGAGAAAGGTGCTAAAGTATATTTTCCCTAGTTTTCTTTAAAATCTAGCTTTTCTCACTCTCAAAAAATGAATGTACAATGTACAATATATATTATTTATGATTGTACACATACATATTAAATTATTAAAATACAAATTTTAACATGTATTTAGTACCATAGAAATATTAAGAATAAAGAAACAACTGTGCACTAAAATCATGAGCTCTAAAAGAATGAAAAGCTTTCAGGATCCAGAGAAAAAATAAATCTCTCTCTTTTTTAATAGAAATAGTTTAATCAAATGATAAAGCCCTTAAGAAACAGGAGAACTTCAGACAGTGGTAGAGAGCAAGGTTTATGATTGTTTTGTAGACTAACCTTGGGAATAAATATTTCCTTTTCTGTGAGCTTCAATCCTCCAGTTTCTGAAGGAGGCTTTAGATTTCATTGTCTATTCTAGTTAAAGATTTGCATCCACTTTATATATGTCAAAAAGCTGAGCTGTTTTCCTTCAGACATTAAAAAAAAATACAAGTAAAAAGCAAAACCTTTTTAATTTGGATGGGTTTTAGGCATCATGATAAAGGATATCAGGATACTTTGAGGTTGGGGTCTCTGCCCACCATTCCTTACATACTATCTAGTAGATGGTTACCTATTCAGAAAGACAGCCCTTGATATAGAAATTCCAAGAGGGACTATCCTAGCCTCACCACCACCACCATTCCATTCCCCCTTATGTGAGGATATGTGCTCTTATGCCAAGAGTAGGGACTAAATGGACGCCAACCAGCATTCCGTGGAGCTAAAGAGAAAACCTCTATAAAAGAACTGTTTGTGGTACCAGACTTTTTTCAACCTTTTTAAAAATATTGTAGTAGTTGTTACTGTTGCCAGTGACACTCTAACCACACCAGTACCCATGTTTTTAATAAAAATCATTTGTGATATACATTTGCCAATGGAAAGTTTCTCTGGTTTAAAAAACTAAGGAAAATTTCTAACAGCAAACAAGCTGAGCTGAAAAACTGATTGCTCCATTTTATTTTTGCAGTGCTTCTCTTACCTAAAGCTAGATGACACTGTTTTACCAGGAGAACTGCCTGCTGTTCTCCGTGAGAGGCTGCGGCTTCTTTAAGGAAATCTTTCTAGCTGAGAAGCAAAATGTTTTAAAGATATTTTTTCCCTTTTAAAAAGTTAACTTTGAGAATAAGTTTGAGAATGACATAGCATCTGAAAAACTTTCTCTGCAGTGTTGAGGTCGGCCATCTTTGACAGAAGATTATAGAGAAAGGAAAAACATTTTGACACATGTACACAAATAACCACATACATTGTGCAGATTAAAGAGAGGCTAAGTACTTCCTTTTCTCCCCTCTCCCCTTCCATTCTTCATATTGCGTTATTTCTTTTTCTAGTTCTATATAGTATCCTGGAATTATTTGTATACCAGAGAGGTGTTTGCCAGTCCTGATGAATGTCCTGGACTTTATGTTCTGCAGAAGCTGAGATTAGAGTTCAATATTCAATTTCTCTCCTGCTTGTGCAGATTGTAGTAGCTCCATGTTTCAGAGCTCATCTCTCAGAAGAAATGCTTTAAACCTTATTTCTTTATTTCTCTTCTCTCTTTATCATGATCAGCCAGAGAGACTCATACATGTATATGTATATGTGTGTGTATGTGTGTGTGTGTAGACTCAATGACTGACACTATGGGGAAAGGGACCAAGGAGGTCCTGAAGCCTGCCTGGGTCACTAGTCACCAAATGTGAATAAACTGGGCAATAGCTAGGAAAAAAAAATGATAATGGAATTAATTCATCTTAAGACAGAGTCTGTCTCAAATCCCATTTGTGGGAGGTTAATTACTGAACTACCCCCTTAGACCTCATTATAAGGCAGTTTCACCTGTAAGAGACTCAGTCCCACAGCATATTCATGAAAAATCTAGTATATTTCCCCTAAAGAAATGGCATCTTGTGCTAAAGGCTACAGATCTTAAAAGTGGTAAGGAATATGCATTTTTATAATGATTCTTCATTTTTTTTAAAAGGTAGTGGTACATACTTACTTTATACTTATATACTTACATAGTTTCTTATACTAATTTGGAGGAAGGTCCTAGGGTCCTGTACCTGCCCCTTTTCCTATAGTTAATAGTATGAAATTATTTTAGTTTTTTAGTTCTTTTTCTTTCCTCTGTTCTCTTTCCCCCCTTCTTTACCTTTCTTCTTTTCTTCCTCTTTTCTCTTTCCCCCCTTTTCTTTCTTTTTTCTTCTCCACCTTTCTTCTTCCTCTTTTCTCTCCCAATTTCCTAATCTCTTTTTTCTACCTTTCTTTCCATTTCTGTCTCTTTTCTTTTGCTTTCTCTTTTTTCCCTATCACTCTCTCTTTATTTTAGTCTTTTACTTAATAAACAGAATGAGTTCCAGGATGATTCCAGAGATTCACATCAAAGATGAAAATTATGAATCACTAATAACATCTTCCAAGTAATATCAAAATGTGTCAAGTTCTATAGGCTATGAAAGCTGCTGGACAAACCAAACCATGAAAAGCAAATCATTGTTTTCTGTTACAAAAACAATATAAGATGCTCTCTACCTAAGGCAGACTGTCTCTCAGGCTTAGGGTCCTCTTGTTTCCAGTGCCGCATACTGGCTGCCTCTCCCGGCTGTTTCCCTGACAGTTACCATCGGATCAGACTGATATGCAGTATGTATTGTGTTTATCTAAATCAGACAAAGGGGAAAATTGAGGAAATCATCTGGATAATTCAAGCCCCCAAATTTCATTTGTGTTTCAGTAATCTGGATGCTTCTCATTTGGTGGGAACCCAATAAATTCTTGTTGATTAATTTCTAATGTTTTGGTCTGGAATTTTATGAATTATTGCCTTAATTCCATATTTTACTTTGAGCAAATAAATGTAAGCAAAATATGCCTTCATTTAAAAACTTCTGTTCCAAACCTATTTTAGTGGATAATACATATACAAATGTATATAATCAATTCCTAACTCATCTTCATTTTTTTTCTCTTCCTTATCTGAGAATAGTATTTAGATTCGGGAAAGAAACTTAATTATCAATCTCCTATCACAACAAAAACAACAACAAAATTAGTTGTAGCTTCATGGGTGAATTAGATATTAGCTGGGATAACAAGAAAGACAATTTCTTTGTGTTTCCTGATGGAATGATATCTATATCATGAGATACTGCTATTAACAGCACAGTAGATTGATTTGTTGTTTAAACAGGGAATACTTCTTATGTTTAAAAAGCTGTGATGTCTGATTTTTCTAGATTTTAAATACAAATAGATGAGTTATAAATATTTTAAGCATCTCAATTCAAATAATAAATATTTGTAGTTGAATTTAAGTTACCAAGAGGCTCCTGCAGGAGAAGAAAATAATAGTAAGTTTTATAAAAATAACTTCATGAAAAAAAAACATTTTACACAGATATAATTTACATTTATATTAAATGCATTGTTAAATTAAAGGGACTAGTAAAACTTCGTGAAATAGCACTGTTGCTACCCACGTTAGGAGTACCCAAATTTTATTATCTTCTCAAATCTTATGATGGTATACTACCTGCAAGTTTAACTACAACAACACTTTACCAAAAAAATTCAGGGTAAAAATTGCAATCAATATGCTACAGCATTAGGGATTAGATGAAACATCATGCAAGTAAAAGGAGCTAAATTGAGTTCTGTTATAGCCAATTTTTGCTGTTGTTTTATTCTGGTAACCCTAGATTCCAAGTCATCCTTAACTGAAAAAAGCCACCAGATTTTTTTCTACTGACACTTAATTTAACTGTCACAGCAGCAAAACCTGTCATTTTGGTTACATACAGACTTCAGTGAAACTCTATTTTCTCTCACCTTTTCTTTCTTTCTTTCTTTTTCTTTTTTTAAATGTGCCATATCAAAGCTAGAATTGTTCATGTCTTCAGTTGATAGGTAAATTGTTCTGGAGAGCTGGTATATCATTCATTGATCCAAGTCTGTTCTTTACAAAGTTATACAAGACTAATAGTAATAAACTATTACTATCAAGGATTTTACTAAAACTTTTGACTATGGATTTTTTTCTTTAATTTTTTCTTTTTATTTGGAGAGTTTGGAGAGATTTACACAGAACAATTTAAGAGACTGAGATTGCCTTCTCTCTTATTCTCCAATCCATTCTTTTGGATGGAGGAATTTTAAAATGATATTAGACATTTTTGCCCCTGTGAACAGGCCTCATTTTTGTAATTATATATGAGCAATTCCTAGTTCTAAAATGATGCAGATTTTTTGTAGGCTGGGAGAAAGGAACTATGTTCTACTGATGGAAGGCAGAGTCTTTAAATCAGGGATAAGGGTAATTGACAGGAATTCATTAAGGTTTCAGAATTAACAAGGTAAAAGGACAGCTGGGCCCTATAAAGCAATGAGCTCATATAACTGCTTGGAGGAAATAAAGAGGCTTTTTACTGTAAAGATTGCTCAGTTTGAAACTGACCTTCCAGGGGAGGGGGCTAGAAGTCTCTGTATGGCACATGTCAGAAATGGCATTTTCAGTGACACCTGGTCTGGTCACCGTCATCATACACACACACACACACACACACACACACACACACGCACACACACACGCACACACACACACACACACACTGAATTTATGAATCACTAATCTGATATAAAGCATATATATCTGATAATCAGATATAAAGCATAGGATCTTAGGGCACAGTATTTTCATTCCCTGACTTATACAGTAGAAGTAAAGAGGTTGGAATCTTGGTACCAAACTTTTGAGAGGTTGCATACCCCTAGATCACAGAGTTCTGTGGTCTTTGACACATGATTACAACATTTAAAATTGTAAGGGATGTGAACTGAGTTCACCTCAGTTTCCTCATTTTCATCCATAAAATGCACAATATGACCCCTGAGTTCCCTTTCAGCTCTAAAACTGATATTTTGAGATATTAACTCAATCATCCTCATTTTACAAATGAGGAAAATGAGGCCCAAAATGGTGAAGTGATTTGCCCAAAGCAACATAGCCAATAAACTGCAGAACAGGCATTTAGGTCTTCAGACTCTAAAAAGAAACACTTTTTTTTTCTTATTTATCATGCTGCTTTCATCATACCTTTGAGAGACTAAAGAAGGGCTCAGAAGATATTTTCAAGAATGTTTTTGTCATTGACCTTGTAGTTACAGAATGATTATAGACTAAACCCCTCTGTCTTCTCCCTGCCTAAGATCCAATAGAATGTTCTAGCATATTGGACTTTGTAAAGGAGTTACACAACAGGAAGGAATGAAGAGTCACAGGGCAAGCTCTCGTAGAACAAAACTCCCCCCAAACAACACTACTTTGTCACAGAGGTCTCACCAAGTATTTTGTGTGTCTCTACCACAATGTTCTAACCTAGTACACATTTTATTTCTCTTTTAAGTACCTCTCATCCCCCTCCCCAGTCTTATCCACAGATGTTTCATCTAGCTTTCTTTTTCTTGCTCTCTGTTTGTGCCTGCCTTTTTCTCTCTGCCACAGAGTTTTCACCCAGCACACTCTACCATGAGAAGATCTCACATAGAACAAATTATTTCTCATGGGAGTTTCACTCAGTTCTGTTTCTGTTACAAAGGCATCTCATATATGTCTAAGCGTTTCTGTTGCTCTTTGTCTCTGTGTCTCTTTTTCTGTCTCTATCACTCTCCATCTCTGTTTGTGTCTCTATCTCTGTCCTCAGTCTGTCTCTCTGTCTCTTGGTCTTTGTCACACACACACACACACACACACACACACACACACACTTCACCTAGCACACTTTCTATGTTGAATTTTGTCTAGCATAGATAGATCTCTGTCATAGAGATTTCCCTAAAAACTCTCTCTACCATAGAGGTCTTATTTACCCATATGTCTCAGCACTCTGTATTCATCTGTCTCTGTGTGTCTCTCTCTCGTCCCACAGAGATCCCCTTTAGCTCTCTTTGCCACAAGGGAATATGATCTCAATTTCTTTTTCTTGCTTTTTTTCATCTGTCTGTCACAGAAGTCTCACTCCCCGTGGGGGCCATCTCCAGTCATACTGATCTGTATCCTGCCACTGTACTCAGATGGCTTCAGAGGATATAGTGAAGTTGGTGACCTTGCACAGCCCTCCCTCACTTAAATCCAATTCACTTGCAAGTCATGGCATCATCTTCCTGATGTCATGGTCCTCTTCATGAATGAACAACAAATAACAACTCACCCTCTTACACAAAAAGGGAACATAACAGAAACACTCAATTTGCTCTCTATCATGAAGAGGTCTCAGCTCTATCTTTCTATTTTGGTCTGTCCCTGTCTCTTTCTCTATCTCCATCTTTCTGTTTGTGTGTGTGTGTGTGTGTGTGTGTGTGTGTGTGTGTGTGTGTCTTTCTTTCTGTATCTGTGTTCCTGTCTCTCTGCCACAGAAACCTAACTTAATATACTCTTATCTATCTTGACAAGGTCTCAACAGGCATTCTCTTCTACAAAGGTTTCACTCGGCTCATTCTATCTCTGCTATAGAAATTTCTTTGTTTCTTTCTCTATGTCCTTCTCAGTCTGTTTTATGTCTCTGTCTAATCTCTCTATCGCCCCCTTCTTTTCTGTTTTTCCCTGATTCTCTGTCTCTCTGTTTCTGTGTATCTGTCTGTCTCTCTGTCTGCCTCTTTTCTTCTTCATCTCCAGGCTTTTGATCTGTTCTCTGCAGCCTGTTTCAGAGTGAGTGTCTGCTTCTTTCTTTAGGGCTACTTGCAGTAGTTGATGTCTTCCTTCCCCAGTAATAAAAAAAAACTATCTTTTTTACTGTGTCACTACACAACATGGAAGGTTCTTGAAAGCCACTCTTGACAGTAGAACTCCATAAGAAGGTAACTTTAGATTTTCAAGGACTTTAAATCGCCTTGATCATCACATTGTAAAGAGGAAATTGACCACCATAAACAAAGATATGACTTTAATGCATCCATAGCTGACCAATTAAACCACACACTGCCACCCACCATCAGTTCTATATGCTCCCTTATCCTGTGACAGTTTGCACTAACCAACCCTCAATCTACAATTATTCCCACTATGTACCTTCTCTGCTCAATTCTCCTTAGCAGTCAAATGCTATTAAAAAGCAACAAATGTGTACCAACTAGATCTACCACAAATTCATATTATTTATTATCAGGTGGGCCCTCATGACTTTATAGCAAACAATTAAGAAATAACAATTCTTCTTCTATTAACTGCCCCACTACTACAATGGTTATTCCAACACTTCTCCTTCCTCAATACCCCATTTCAATCCCTAATCCCACTTTCCTCTCAGTAGATTAATTGTCTAGCCTCCTAACTTAATGAAAATAGAGAAATTATTTTTCTGGTCAGCCAAACTAACCTGCTAGTTCAGGAGTGGGGAACCTGCAGGAACCTTAAGGCCACATATGGACTTTTAGGTCTGGCTTTTTGATTGAATTCAAATTTTACAGAACAAATCCTTTTATTTTTATTAATACATTTGTGTTCATCTTTTTTTTTTTTTAATGAGCATATTTAAAATACAAAAGAATAAGTTTCAGTAAAATAATCCTTCCACTGACTGGAACAATTAGAACATTAGTAAGCCATAAGGACTAAATTGGTGACTGCTATGCTCATTATTTAGTTATAACTTCCCCTGCATGACTGACACCACTGCTACATGAGGCCAGCTGGCAGTTTTCACCATTCACTTCCATGAGATTTTGAGTTTCAAATTTTCTCCCCATCCCTCCCCTTCCCTTACCCTAAGATGGCATGCAATCTGATACAGGCTCTAGATATAAATTAATATTAAACATGTTCACATTAGTCATGTTGTAAAGAAGGATTAGAACCAATGGGAGAAACCACAAGAAAGAAGAAAAAAAGAGAAAGAGAAAGCAAATAGAATGTTTTGATCTGCATTTACATTCCATAGTTTGTTTTCTGGTTGTGGATAACATTTTCTATCATGGCTCATTTAGAGTAGTCTTAGATCTTTGCATTACTAAGCAGAGATAGGTTTATCAAAGTTATCAACACTATTTTTTAATTCTGTCTGCTTAACAGTCCATCAGAAGACCAAGAGAATGCTGAAGGAAGAAAACAGATTTTTTTAAAAATGAGGATTGGGACTTGCAATATTATCTTGTTTCTGCTAAAGAAAAATGATATGCTTGCATTGTTACTGAAATATCAACATTAAAGAAATTCAGTGCTTATCAGCATTATAATACTCATAAGGAACACAAATATTTTAAATGAGAGGTGTAAAAATGTATTATAGAAATTAAAAGATGAAAAGCAAAAGCAAAGACAGTTCTTTCAAGCAGCAATAAGAACTGGAAATATTACCACTGGAGCAACTTATAAAGTAGTTTATATACTTAGGAAAAAAAGGGAAGTCATTCAGTGATGTAGGGTTTTGCATTTTTGTATTGTTGAGAAGAGTTAGGTAATTCACAGTGGAATATCTTACAATATTACTATTACTGTGTATGATGTTTTCCTGGCTTCACTTACTTCACTCTGCATCAGTCCATGTAAATACAGGTTTTATTCTGAGAGCATCTAGTTCATCATTTCTTAGAGCACAATAATATTCCATGACAATCATATATCACAGCTAGCTGATACAATTGCTGGGCATCCCCTCAATTTCCAATTCTTTTCCACCAGAAAAGATATGAGATAAATATTAGGGCATAGTTACAAATTGCTCTACATAATGATTAAATCTGTTCACAACTCTAGCAACATTATATTAGTCTCTCAGTTTTCCCACATCCCCTCCAAGATTTGTCACTTTCATTTTCGATCCTATTAGCCAATGTAATATTGAGCTATTACCTCAGAATTGTTTTAATTTATGTTTGTGCAAGCAATAGTGATTTAGAGTATTTTTTCACATGGCTGTGGATGGTTTTAATTACTTCGTCTGAAAACTGATTGTTTGGATCTTTTGATCATTTGTCAATTGGGATATGGCTTTTATTTTTAAAAATCTGACTCATCTCTACATATTTCAGAGATGCTATGTGAAAGAATGCATTGTCTAAGTTGTGGGATGCTTAGATTCTGATAATGTTTCAAAGTAAAAACAACTACCTCTTTCAAGGAGAGCCATTACTGATTGGAAGCATGAATTAACCTTCAACTTAACAGAACAACTTCACACAAAAGTTCAAAAGGAAAATATATATTATTCAAGTGCTTTGGATGAATCACCTTATACTATTGACTCAGCACAGGTTTCATTCTTCATTCAGATTGCTATGAAGAATTACGCTCTGGGCACTCTTGTGAACAGAACACAAGGAATAGATATCTTCAACAACTTTCAAGACAAGTGTTGTGAAGGTAACTGAATTTGGTAAATTTGGTGAGTGTATGTACAGATGGTACAACTTCCATGAGAGGAAAACATAGAGGCACAAATTTAAAAAAAAGCATTAACAGACTGAGATGTTCTTTAAATTGTATCTTATATTCACAAAATCTCTGTGCCAAACCTTCTATTTTAAGTGACACTTTGCAACAGGTTATAAGTGTTGTTAACTACATTCGTGCAAATACACATCATCGTCAGTTTCGTAAAATGCTAAAATTGAATGATGAGATTTGCCATGGATTGAGTGGATTTGCCATCTCATTCTAAAGTGCATCGACTATCACAAGGACAGGGGTTAGCCAAAATTTTATCTCTTTAATAACAGATAGTTAAATTTTGTAAAGAACAGATTCAGCAATGTGAATTGTTGAAAGAAGATTTCTATACGAATGCTGCATTTCTATGTGATATCATGTCAAATGAAAAAGACGTGAATATTTCTTTCTTTTTTTTTCTTTTTGGAGGGTGAAGGTAGGGTAATTGGGGTTAAGTGACTTGTCCAAGGACACATGGCTAGTTTTGTGTTAAGTGTCTGAGGCCACATTTGAACCCAGGTCCTCCTGACTTCCAGGCCGGTGCTGTACTCACTGTGCCACCTAGCTGCCCCTTGAATATTTCTTTCAAGGTAAAACTAAGTATATTGACATGTGGCAAAAAAGAAAAAATCCAAGCATTTTCAAAAAAAGCCATCTTTTTCTCTTTTTTTTAAATTTTTAATCAAATGCTTTATTAACTTATAGTTTACATCATTCATTTCCACAAAATGTTGTTACAAATTTTCTCCCCGTTTTTTCCCCCTACCCACCACCCCAAAATAGCAATTCCTCTGGATATCCCCTTCTCCATTCTGCTTTCTCCCATATCTTCTCCCATACCCACTCCAGCTTTCCAGTAGGGCACGGTGGATCTGTATGCCACATTCTCCTACCTAACCTAAATCAAGATGCCCTTAAGGTCACAAATGACTGATACCCATCTAGAAGATCATCTGAAACTGTGGACCTCCATGCTGTAACCAAATGCTTTCCAATAAAAAACAGGCACAAGTAATTAAAAGGTTAATTTTTAAATTAACAAATGGTTTCCATTTTTTGTAATTATGGAGTACATAGTAGTTAGATTTTCCCCAAATAATGTAGATTTTTAAGTATATCTAATTGATGTTTCCTGAATGTGGCCTTATTTGATTACAGGTAAATATTAATGTGGCCTTCTTACATTAAAAGGTTCCTCACCCCTGCACTAGTTATTACCTAAATTTATCATTCTGTCCTCCATGCCAGCAACACACAATTGTTTCATTTTATCTCTCAGGGTCCTTTTCTTCCTCTTTATTTCAGCTGCCACCTCCTCTGGAAAGCTTTCCATGTTCTCTCATTCCCCACGTTACCATGTACATAGTTTTACCCTCTTCTAACACCCAGAACATAAATATAAGCTCTTTTAAGAAAAAGGCTATTTCAGTTGTCTTTGTAGCCTCATTACTTAGCACAGTACCTTGCACATAGTAGGTGTTTCATCAGGGTTTGTTGAATTGTTGAAAAAAAAAACCCGTTTTATTGTCATACACCAATAGCTTATAGAATGCCAGAATTAATTATTTCATTGAATAAACAAGATCAAAAAGTAATTCCTGCAGGAATGGGCATTTGAATTGGACTTTGAAAGATGAGCAGGATATCAGCTTGAAGAGAGGGGAGGGAGGATACTCCTGGAAGACAGAACAGTGTGAACAAAGAAAGGAGACAGAAAAGTGTTCAGAAAACAGCAGGCAGGCCAGTTTGGCCACAGGGTAGAATGTGTGGGAAGAGTAAGATGAGATAAGACTGAAAACGTAGGATGATTCAAGATAGTGAAGAGTCTTGAATCTAAGGCAAAAAATTATAAACTTTATTTGGCAAACTGTAATGTAATGCCAAGGAAAGGCAACTTCCCAAGGTTCAAAATACCAGCATAGGTGCTCTCCATTTTATTCAGTGACCAACCAAGAACAGAGAAGATCAAAACATGACATCATTCAAAATACAGCATTTACTAAGTGTGATTAAATAATCTCCAAGTACTACCCCACCCCAGGACCTTCCATTCATTCAATCAATTACAAAGTCCCTGTTCTGAATACTACTCCACCCCTAGGCTGTACCTTCATTTAGTCCACCACAAAGCCCTTCTTCTCAAATGGAGATTAGTTTCCAAACATAAGTAAAGTACATTCATTTGTTCAACCATAGAACACAAAAAGGTCAAAAGTTCCCCACCCCTGGATCACAATTGAATCTACCCCAGAGGTACATCAAGTTTAAGCACAGCACTTAATACCCAAATGGAGGTCTTTTCTTCATCTTGACAAGAGGCAAGTTCTCAGCAATCTTAGTTCCTGGGGAGACAAGGCTTAGCAAGGCCACAAGATACATTGCCAGTCTCTTCATTAATTCATCCTCTGTCTGCAGAACAGTCCTAGAACCCCTGAAAACATTAGCAAAACCCTCTCCCAGGATTTCTGTAAACAAACAACATGAAAATCCTTCTTCAGGGCTTCTGAACCAACAGAAAGGTTCCCAGGCCCCTGCAACAACAGCACTGTCCTTCACCAGTGGACAGTATTCACTC
>NW_027185655.1:82718458-82754675 GCF_028583685.1 Petaurus breviceps papuanus
GACCCCTGCAACAACAGCACTGTCCTTCACCAGTGGACAGTATTCACACTCTGTCTGCAGGACAGTCTCAGGAGCTCTTAGCCAACAGCCAGGTTCCAGGACTTCTTCAACAGGACTGTCTTTCATCAGTGGACAAATCTGGCAAAACAACATCAAAACAGACAGACAAAGTACCAGCAAAACAGCCATGTCTCCTCAGTCCTTGGCAGCTCCGGGGACAGGTCTCAAAAGTTCAGGGCGATTCAAAGTGGCCCCCAGCAATCCTCTCAGTCTCTCTCTCTCTGCCTCCACGAGGGTGCTGCTTCCAAAAAGTTCTTCTGCCTCTCTCTTGTGTCTCTCCAAATCTACGTCACCAACTCCTCCCAGTTCAGGACTCTCTTTTCACATCAACAAGTCCGTCCCACAGGTGGGATTAACAAGCTCTGGGTTTTAACACAATCAATTTGAAAACCAAGCCAATACAGGGGGATCTTTATATTCCATTACTATCACACAAACCTTATTAATTAGTTAGGAAAAGTGATCAAGTTGAAAGATTAAAAATTACTCTGAGATTTTCAACATAGGGGACAGTCTGATGGTGCCACATTGCACAAATATTGCAATAGGAATGATTTTACTTCTGTTCCATTCTCTCCATTCACCCAAGCCAACACTTTCCCTGGTCTGTTCATTAGTGCACTAATTCATATCTCCTCCTCAAATATCTCCCAACTCCTTTCCATGTTCCAAATGGCTGCCAAAGTAATTTTCTTAATGTGTAGGTATGACCATGCTACTACTCTACTCAAATAAAAGTCAGTGAACTCTTTTGCCAGAATGGTCAAAAATAAATTCCTGTCATTAAATTCTGTTACAATATTCCCCCAATCTACCTTTGCATCTTTATTACAGATTTCTGCCCTCTACATATACCGCATTAACAGCTAAGACATATTTTTGTTCCTCGTGGATGGCACCTCATCACCCACCAGTGAATCTTTGTACTGTCTGTCCTTTGTGCCTGGAGTACACTCCCTCCTCATGTCTACCTCATTTAAATTGTGTATGCACACATAATCTAGTTGGGGGAGATATGTAAGTTATTAAACATAGGTTTACTACCTTACATATTATCTCCCCCTAAATAGATTGTAACCTCTTTAAAGGCAAGAACTGTTTAGCTTTGTCTTATTTCTAGTGCAAAGCACAGAGCTTGATATACATTAAATTCCGAATAAAGATTTGTTTATTAGTTAGCTATTGCATCAACCTTTCACTTAGTCTCCCTGTTTCTATTCTCTTCTGCCAATCTATCCTCCTAGAGTTCTTCCTATGAATCATAACTGTCTTTAGCACAGACTCAAAAACAGAGACTGAAGGAACACCAACCAACCTTGCTTTGTGTAATGCTTAATCCCAAGTCTTCTCTTTATAAGTAAACAAATCAGTATTAAATATGACTTTTCTCACAATGAATAAAGATATCTGGCAACTACTGGTTTGGGGAGAGGGAATGATAATCGTATTCAATTGTCTAAAGGGATATAACATGATCAGAGATTAAACCTATTCTTGACCTAAACAGAAATAACTAGGAGCACTCATCAGAGGTTGCAGAGATGCAGTAGGTTCCCATTTGCAGAAGATTTTCAAGTAAAAGCTATTTACTTATTAGGGATTTTCTATACTGGAATTTACTTAAGTATAGGCTGAGCTTGATGATCTCTAACATCCCTTCCAATTCAGAGAATTCTATGATTCTGAGTGACCTAGAATATAAAAGGTTTTAAATGCCTGGTTGAGAATTTATATTTTATCCTAGAAGCAATAGGGAGTCATTGAAGATGCTTCACCATGCACATATACATACATATATGCATATACATATATATATATATATACACATGTACATATTTTAAAGGATATCAATGGTGTAGCCAGATTGAGGGAATGATTGGAGGAGGAAGGAAAGGAAACCAATTAGGAGATGATTTCATTAGTCCAAGAAAGAGATGCTGAGGTCCTGAAATAGGCTGTAGAGAAAGGGCTAAAGGAAAGAGATGCTGTGGATGTAGCTTAGACACAATTTGTCAATTGATTTGATGTAGAGAATGAAGTAAAGATGTAGATAAAGATCTCTCCAGTTATAAGGCTGTCTGTCTTGTAGGATAGGAGTAGGATCAATAGAAATAGTAAATTATAGAAGAACTATAGAAAAAAGGAAGGGAAGAGGTATTCTGAGTATGTTGCACTTCAGAATGTTATGGGACACCCACATGGAGATGTCCAAAATGCAGTTAATAATGTGGAACGAGAATTTATGAAAGAGATAAGGGCTTTAAATAAATATTTAAAACTTATCTGATAGGAAATTAACGTTGAACCCATGGAGGGTGATGAGATCACCAAGGAGAGGTAAAGAGAAAGGATACTATGAACTTCTTAAGAGAAGGGGCTATTGCGGGGGGGGGGGGCAGGTTGGCCTTTCTTTGTATCACTAACACTTAGAACAGTGCCTGGTTTGTGGCAGGGGTTAATATATGCTATTGGTCTGGATTACTGACCATATTTAGTGAGCAGGAATACCATGACGATTTTACAAAGGAGAATGATAAGGAATGCTCAGACAAGTAAGAGTCATATATGAAGGCAGAAAAGTACCAGATGCCAAAATAACCAACTCTCATATCTGGCATCTCCATGTATATGTTCTGTAAGACTGTTAAACTCAACATTGCTATCAGTGGGATAGAACTTGTTATTTTTCCCTCTAAATAGACACCTTCTCCTAAGTTCCCTATTTTTGGCCGGTATATTTCAATTCTTCCTATCATCCTTCCTTTTTCTCCTCCTTCTTATTTACCCTAGATCCCACATCCAGTCAGCTGCCAAGATTTATAAACCCTACTTCCATTGTTTGGATATAGCATCTACTCTTATTTTTAGAGCTACCACTCTGGTTCAGATTTCCATCAGCCTTGTCTAGACTATTGTTGTAGCCTAATTGGATTTTTGGTATCTAGACTCTCTCTCTTCTCCATTTTTTTGAAAAGCTACTAGGTCTGAGTATACAAGTTCCCAGCTCAAGAAGCTTCTGTGATTTGCTTTTGCTTCCAGGATTTAATACAAATTATTTTATATAACACTTAAAGCCCTTCATTCATTGGCTCAAACATCTCTTTACAGCCTAGTGTTGTATTATTCCTTCCAAATGCACTGTTTATTCCACCCAAACTATCCTATTTGATATTCCTTTCACACTGCATACATTTCTCTCTCCCTCTTTGCACATGTATGTATCTAATATCCCTAAATATTTTTTTTCCTTGTCTCTATCTCTTTGGAACTTGAACATCTTTCAAGTCTCACTTCAATTATATCCTACAAAAGTCTTTTCCTGATTCCTTCAGATGTTAGTTCTCCCTCCCTGATTGTAATTTGAATATATTTTATATTAAGCTAACTCTGTACATGTTTTTACCCCAGTAGAATGTAAGTTAGCTCCTTGGGAGAAGGTACAGTTTTTTTTTTTATCTTTGAATCTACATCATATAACAGTGTGAAGATTATAGTACTTAAGCAATGCTTGTTTATTGAAGTCAAAGGAACAGAGTGTCCAGCAGGAGGGGGCAGTTGACAGTTTCAAAATTTGCAAACAGGTTAAGAAGGATAAGAATAAAAAAAAGGGGGACATTACATTTATCATTGAATAAGTTGCTGGTGATCTTGTATAGAACAGTTTCAGTTGAGTAACAGGATTTGAAGCCACACACCAAGGGATTGATAAGTGAGAGTGGAAGATGAGGAACTGTAAGTAAATGAGTGTAGATAACTCTAGGAGTTTGAGAATGGGAGAAGAAATATAGGAAGAAAGCTCATGTGAATGGCTAGGTCAAGTGAAGATTTTGTGGGCAGCAGTTAAGTAGCCTGAAGGATAAAGAGAAATTGTAAAACTAGGGAAGAAATAGAATGATTGGTATGTGAGGTGATAACTCTCAGGGCAGATGGAGATCAAGAGTACCAGCAATGATAATTAAACCCATGGGAGCAGATGAGTTTAAAGAGAGAATGATAGTGCTGGGGACAGAGCCTTTGAAGTTGACCACATTTAGTGGTGAGGAAGAAGATGAAGATTAGGCAAAGAAGATTAAGAAGTGGACAGGCAGAAGGAGAATCAAGAAAAATCAGTGTCAGAAAAAAATCAAGGAAAGCCTTTGAAAAAGAGAAGGCCACGTCTCCGTCAAAGATTGGATCAACAAAGTAGAAAATGAGACTGTTGAAACTTTTTTGAGGTGTGGAATAGGAGAAAATTCAATTTCATTGCAACTGAAGCAGGAACTGATGATGGATGACCTCTATTTTCTCAGTAAAGTCAGAGATAAAGTCCTTTTATAAGTTGAGAAGCAGAAGGAGATTTTTAGGATGTCTGAGGAGCATTTGTTCCCTCGTGGGTAATAGAGGAAGGCTCAAAGAAGTGGTAGGTAAGGCTGTAAAAGCAGTTGGAGAGTGGCAAAGACAAATTTCACGGAATCATAGAATACTGGGAATGAAAGAGAAGTTGATGAAGAGTGAAAAAGATGAAGCTGATGAAGAATGAAAAAGAAGAATGAAAGAGGAGATCATCATTCTAAGCTCTTTCATTTTATAAATAAGGAAATTGAGGCCCAGAAAGATGAAGCTCTTTGCCCAAGGTGACACAGGTAGTTAGCAGCAGAACCTATTTTCCAATTTTGCTTCGTTCTACAGGACCATATAATGGCCCCTGGAAAACTTTTTCTCAGTTCCAGTGAGTAAACATCATTGTATGGACCCCTACAAATTCTAGGCCTCGTTGTTGCTGATTGATTATTTAGGTAACAGCAAACTCCAATCAGCTGAGAGGCCCATGTATGGGGAATTAAGGGTAGGTATAAGGGTTGGATCTTCAATTTTATTAATGCAGGTAACCCATAATGAGGAAACTCCTGCTGCCAACCAGTTCAGGTCAGTACCTTCTCTGTAGCTTCTAGTCTTAAAGAGTTGAATAAATGTTAAACGACTTGTCCAGAGTCATTTGGATATTTTGTGTAAGAAGTTGGGCATGAACCCAAGTCCTCCTGACTTTTAAGCTCTCCATCTGTTACACCACACTTACTTAGAGAAAAATCACTTCCAGTGAAAACAAAAACAAAAATCTGAACTCTGAATGAAATGTTTTCAAGGTTTGCAATAAGTAATACGCTTCTATCCCTCCTAACCCTTCCCCCACCCCCAAATGCCATTTAGAAACCTTGGTGTAACTGGACATAATGCTAGATTGGAGTCAGAGGCTCAAGTTTCAAATAATTTACTAACAGTTTGAATCTGGGCAAATCTTTTCCTTTAAGACACAGACATCTATTAAATGATGAGAATAGACTAGATTCCTTTCCTTCCCCCTCAGTCCCCATTCTTCCTAAGACATACTGCTAATGTATTCTTTAAGAGATGATTATCTCCCATATACACTATATATATATTTTATAATAATAATAGCAAGCATTTATATAATGTTATAATGGCTACAAAGCACTTTGCAAACATTTATATAAATATAGCATTTATATAGAATTTTAAGTACTTTATATAATGCAAAGTACTTTATGCATATATCATTTTATTATTATCCCCATTTCATTGATGTGATAACTGAGACAGAGGTTAAGTCACTTACTCAGGGTCATATATCTGCTACCTGTTTGAAACCATATTTGAACTAAGGTCTTTCTGACCTCTTCCCTGTGCCACCTGTTATATGTGCATAACTTTTTCTTTTTAGCATATTATCTCTTCAGTTAGAATGTGAGTTCCTTGAAAGGCAGGCATTATTTTTGGGGTTTTTTCCCTTTCTTTGTGACCTAATGCCTGATATGTTGTAAACATTTAATAAATGCTTGTTTACTTACTTGTAGACTTTTTAAGGTCTTTTCCTAATCAAAACCTGTGATTCTGTAAAATTCCAATACCATGAGAGACCACATATAACATTTGTCCCATCTCCCTCATTTTACAGAGGAGGAGCTGAGACTCAGAGGGTTAAAATGTCTTGACTATGATCACACATATGAGCTACTCATTGACTCTTTTACTAAACAATAATGTATTCATATTCAATAAAATCATGTCTGTTTCTATTCAATACTGACATTCTGGATTCTAAAAAGAAAAAATCTCAAAACAGAGTAGTGGCCACAGTTAGTGAAAGTTTATCAACAGCTCTCCTCCTTTGCAGGGTCTTCAGGGTGGAGCATACTGCTCTCTTCCCCATTCTGGCAGATGGTGACATCCCAGATGTTACGTTTTCTAGCTTATGCACACAGATGCTATTCTTGCTACAGCCATCTCCACTCTTCAAACCCTCCTCCACTCTTTGGTCATAGCCCCAGAGTTTCCATTTATTATAGAAACATTTGAGACACTGAAGCATTGTGGGAGGTGTTACTGAAACATTTATCTTAAGGAAGATTCTTAGAGAAGAGGCTAAATATTAATATTATTACACCTCTCTCAGTCATCTAGAAAAGAATGAGTGAGATATTGCCTCAGGTCAATAAAAGGCAGTGCTTAGATATCAAAAATAGTATTTTTCCATAGAAAAAAGTTTCTTTGATCTCTTATTTTTCTTGAATATTGCCATTAGGTTATGTTTTAGAGTCAAGGCATGCTTATATCTCCTGCATATTCTAAGATGTAATAACAGTGATTTTTTTTAGATGACCATCTCATTTAATCTACATTTACCTCCCTGCCTTTTGAGTCTCCCACATTATTAATAAGTGTGACTAATCTTTACAACCTGGCACATATCTATTCAGCTGAATTGATGTACTACCTAACGATTTGGTGTAATCTAGTGGGCAGCTGTTATCCAATGGTTTGTCACCCCTTAAGAGACTCTGATATTTGAACAGTCCAAATTATTTCTCATTTTGACAACTGCACAAAGAAAATTAAGTTATTCACAGAGAAGAAGTTGGGTATGATTATGAATTGCTACCATTTTTGCTAAATACATCATTTGAGAGGAGGAAAGCATTCTAGTAAATGCTGTTAAGAATTTGTGTGAAGCTAGTTTCAGGAAATCTTGTTAAGCTGAATATATAATACAATGTATGGATAGGAGTACACACAAATACATACATGTATATAGATGTGAGTGCACGTATATGTGTATGTGTTTGTGTGTGTGTGTGTGTGTGTGTGTGTGTGTGGATATATGTGTGGTTTGGGAAGCCCAGGTAAAAGCTCATTAAACAGCTTCTTGTTTTAAAGGTTTCACCCCTTATCCCCCCATAGTAACACTAAATAATAGCAGGGAGAGCACTGCAATTGCAGTAGGATACCTTGGTTCAGGTATAAATAAATCAAGGTAAAACTATGTAGGGAAAAAGAGCTTATCATAGAACCTTTCTCCACCCAATCATTAGGCAGCAGCATTGCCTTTAATTAACAAATATATCAGCTCCCTTACCTCCTCCTCTCTTCCTCCCAGATTCAGAGTGTTTCAAGCCTGATTTTTATAGTTTATATTGCCAGCCTTGGTGGGTTTTTTTTGTCCCTGTTTACCTTCATTTTCCTTTATCTTTCATCTTCTTAATTGTTATTTAGTCGCTTAGGAAGTTGATTTTTTGAATCCTAATACAGGATTTTGTATTCATTCTAATCGTATTTCACTTTTAAACTCTATTAGTCTAGTGTGCGTCTCTCTCATACAAAATATTAGCTATCTCTGAGTTTTGTGATGTCTGTGACTTATCCAACTCATTTGTAAAGATATTAAATAGCAAGCCAAATGAGCCTGAAGCTTTTCATTAGAACTGTTCCTCCAGATTAATAGTGCTTAATTGACAACATCTCTTTTGGTCTAATTATATTTAGTCAGTCCAAAATCTACCTGATTCAATTACCATTTCACCACATCTCTCCCTCTTTTTCTTTTAGGATATTATGAAAGACTTTATTGAGTACATTACTGAAATACAAATATGCTTCTGATCTATCAGACTAGTAACTAGATTAAAAAAAAGTATAAGATAAGGTTAATCTGGCATGTATGACCTGCCAGTTCTGTATGAATGATGGTTGCTCTCTCACTTCCCTATGAACTATTTTTGATCTATCCTTTCTAGTAAAAATGTCATTCTGATTATTTAAGAAAAGAGAACCAAAATAAAAAGAGTTAAATAGTTCTACCTTCTCTCCATCATTATTTATTATGAGTAGACATTACAGAGAGGAAGATTTCAACTGCTTATCTTAAAAAGTTTTCCAGTGGTTAGAGCTGGCAAATAATGGAGTTGCCTATCTTGAAAGGTAGTGAGTTCCTTATTAATTGAGAGCTTCATAAAAATCCTGGTTATCCATTTCTTTGAAATAATGAAGAGATTCCTGCTCAGATAAAGGTAGGATACTACTTTTTTCTTTTTCTTTTTTTTTTTTTTTTTGCTTTTTGGAAGGGGGAAGACAGGTCAGTTGGGTTTAAGTGAATTGCCCAAGGTCACACAGCTTGTAAGTATTAAGTGTCTGAGGCTGGATTTGAACTCATATCCTCCAGACTCCAGGGCTGGTGCTCTTTTAACTGTGTCACTTAGCCATCCCCACAGGGCTTATACTTCTAGCCAGCCTGTCAACAACCCTACCTTCAGGGCATGGAATCATTCTTTACCAAAGATATTCCCTTCACTTGGCCTAACATGGAGACCTATTTCTTCCTATTATATAGTAATTCTTTTCCATCAAAATTATTATTATTTGTAAAGGTGTTTTTTTTAATGAAAAAGAAAGAAAAATTCAAATGAAGATCTTTTATAGCATTAGAATCATAAGGGATTTCAAAGAATAGCTAATATAGAAGTACCTAAGTTGGGACAGTGGGCAAGTAGGTTGCACAGTGGATAGAGTGCTGGGCCTGGAGTCAGGAAGACTCATCTTCTGAGTTCAAATCTGGTCTCTGACACTTATTAGTTGTGTGACTCTGGGCAAGTCACTTAACCCTTTTTGCCTCAATTTCCTCATCTGTACAATGAGCTGGAGAAAACAATGACAACCACTTCAGTATCTTTGCAAAAAAAGAGAAAAAAACCAGCAGCAGCAACAACAATTAGGCTCATAGAGAATCAGACATGACTGAAAAACAACTGAGCAGCTGAAAGATGGATAGTGGATTGAAGGTAGGCCTGGAGCAAAGAAGACTAGAATTCAAATCTGGACTCAGTCACTTGCTAGCTGTATGACTAAAATGACCTCTGCAGGTCATTTAACCTCTGCCTCAGTTCCCTCATTTGTAAGCTATGGATTATAGTAATGCTACCTACCTCCCAGAATTGTCATAAGGTTAAAATGAGAAAATATTTGCAAAACATTCTGTAAACCTGAAAACACCATATAAACAATAGCTGTTATTGGTATTCTCAAACATACTTGAACAAAAATCATTTCCACAATATCCTCAAAATCTGGTCACCTAACCTCTACTTCAAGGCTTCCTCACAAAGGGCAGCTTTCTAGGCATTCCACTTTGGACAGCTCTAATTCCTAGGTTGCTCTCTTGTAAAGAAAAATGTGACTGCCACTTTACTATGTTTAAGATTATAAATATAGCTAACATAGACCTTTAAAGTAATTTAATTGAACCCTTTCACTTTTTTAGATGAGGAAGCCAAGGTTTTTGCACAAAACAAATCCTATCACACTATTGCATAGAAGCCATTTCAAATTCTTGAAGATAACTTTCATGTCCCCATCAAGTCTCTCAATAGTTCCTTCAGCAAATTCTCATGCAGCATGATTTTGTAGTCTCACACCATTTGGGAGTAACCCTCCATTGAAATTTGTCAAAATCAAACTCTTCAAGCATACCCAGGGAACCCAAATCCCCAAGGGACTCTAGTTGGATGGAAACTTAGAAAACCAAATATATTAACACTTCTTGGGGGCAGGGATCATTTTTGTCTCTCTTCAATGTTTTGTCACTTTTGTAGAATGCAGCAGATTGCTGAGTTTGGGAAAAGATCCTCACTATCTCCTTTCGAATGATTAAAGACAATGATAGTGATTTTATCTGGATTGTCAGGAATGATTCCTTCTTAATACATAGTGCTTGAAAAATTCTGCGTGTTGTTTTGTGTAGTCTAATTAGCACAACCTATTTTCTTGGCAGTGATAAATACCACTGAACCCTTTCTACTAGAACAGTTTGCCAGCTATTTTCTTGATAAAAACAAATAAACAAACTGTTAACTATGGAAAGAAACTTAGAGTCCCCAGGTACAGAGAATTGATTTCCTGGCTGCAATGTGCCATTTAAACCATTATCCAGGAAATAATTGTAAATCTGTATTACTTAGATTAACCAAACCCACCTTTTGCAAGCCATTGCTATAACTACCCAAACCAAGCACACACAGCCAAGTTACTCCAGCCTCCTGTATTTGCCAAAGACAGAAATCCCCTGGGAGTCCAAATGGCAGTTTCTGTGTCCTGACCTTTGCAACTAAAGCGTATGCCATTTCTAGGGAAGAGTTGATTGATACATTTGCCACAAAGTACAAATATCAGCCAAACTCAGCTCGTTGAGCCTTTTACTGAATATTAACGAAACAATATGTGACTGCCAGAGATATGCCTCATCCATCTCTTAGCCTGCTGCTGTCAGCAGCAGACACAAGCCCACCCTGATTAAGTTTCCATTAGCTTATCTGGTGTGCAAATTATTTGTTCTTTATTTGCCTGAAAGAAAAAAAAATGAATCATTATTTGGCAGACATAGTCCCCTGTTTCATTGGTCTGCATGAAGGACAGAGACCCAAGAGTTTCACCTTGTTTGCCTCTCTTCTAGGAATAGCAGAAAATGAAAACAAATGAGCAAAAAAAATGAATTTCACTTTATCCATCTTGCCAAAGGTGAAAAGATGTAAAAAAGATAGAAGAAAATAAAATAAAACACCTTTTCTCTCTTTCTTCAGTGCTAGTAAGATGAGCGTTTCAATGGGAGTCAATCTTTTAGAGGGCAGGAAAGGTTCTCACAAGAAAGTTCTTCATTATTTCCCTTATAACCTTTGTGAAAAGGAGTATGGCTCTTGATTCTCCTATCAAGACACAGACATTTTAGGGGAGCAAGTAGAGCAGAATAGGAAAGAGAATTCAGAATACCGAGACTGAGAAGCAATTCAGACATTCTTATTTTCTGGTCCAAAAGACACCTGAGCAGTAGATGTAACTCCGACTAAGAGACTTTTTTTCATCTTTACACATGTAAACTAAACACACATGTTGTCAGAAGGTGAATCTACCCTTTTTCATTAAACTGCATCATTTCTTACTACCACTTATCTCAGAAATGTTTTTACTCACTTTTGCTTCCCTGTCTGTGCAACTCTGGGCAATTCATTTAACCTCTAACTGCTCTAGGCACTATTCTAAGATTATAAATTGTTGAGAAGGTGCTGACCTGAATTGGTAGAAGGATTTTCCTCATCCTCAAGTTTCCAATAGATCAATGAAACCATCACTTTAGTCACTATCCCCAGACCCCACCTTATTCATCATCATCATGTTCCTTTCATTTTAGACATACTCATTTTCCTGCATACTCCTGGTCTTCAGAAACTTCATCCCATTAGTACATACTCACACATGCTCATATAAGTTCCTGATGTGCATTTCCCAAGCAGACAAAATGATAATATTATATACATCTGTCCTTAAAAATGTTCAGATGCCTTGTCACAACAGCTAGGTAAATGTGGAAAGGCTCACCACTAAAAGGATAAACCTTAGATAACTAGTTAGTATGACAACCCATGAAAAAAATAAAAGTAGTCCCCAGTCTTCTGTGCCTCTTTTCCCTTTCTGCAGTGACAATGGCAAAGTATTCAAAAGGGGTCAGAGGATGCTAAGAACTAAGTGTATGAGTTCATTGGCAAAACATTACAGAGAAGGATGAAAGATTACTAGCAGCATTAACACAGAAAACAGCAAAAAGCTGTGAAGGGGAAAATAAGCCTGCAGAAAGATTGATGTGAAATTTAGCTAAGCCAGATCATCCTGAGTGCATTTGTAGATGAAACTGGAAGGAGGACAACAAATTGACATGAAATGGAACAAATCTGCTGGTGTTTCTATGGCAATTGATTCTTGTCAGCTGGAGGAACATCACCACTACATTTGAACTCCACAATCTCAGTGTCTGAAGAAGAAAGGGAACTTAAGAAGATGAACTCAGGAAGAACAGAATAAATACACAGAAAATGTGTACTGTAGGCAATAGAATTTTATGAAATCTTCATCAGTTTTTAAAATATTCAAAAGAGGAGATAGTTGAAAAATAATTTCTAAAGCATGGGTGGTATTCCCATATAACAGGCAGCCAAGGAAGACATTGGCAACTACTAGGCCATATACATTTTTTTTGATCTTTACAAAATCTGTATGAAAATGGTCTACAGCTGTGTGGAAAGTATCCTTGATGAAAATAGAAGAGAACTGGAGAGGCATTTCTGACTACATGTTTCAGCATCAGTTAACTAAGCTATGTAGTGAATATAATGTCCCATTGTCTTTGTTTTTGTTCATTATAAAAAAAGCATTAAGTTTAATAATGTAATAGCTCCACAGGTTGTATTCAGGTAAAGTGCCTTAACTGTATAAGTTAAGATCACACAGGATGTCATGACAGATGCACCCAAATAGTCTAAAGGGTCTTCACAAGCAGCTTAAAATATATCCTTCACAAAGTTCAAATAGAAGTGAGATTCTTTTGTTCAGATATTTTTGTTTGTAAGTAGAATTATGTTAATTTCAATGAATTCTAGGACTACTATGAGGTTTGATCAATGAAACCCACAATCTAATAAATGACACTCAAAAATTCAAGTAAATGTTCATAATGTCTTAGGGGATTGTAGTTCATAGGGTGTGTAGGAACATATCTTTAGGGTTAGGAAGGTCCCTCATGGCTAGGTTGTCTAATCTCTTCATTTTACACATGAGGAAACTAAAAGTCAGAGAAATTAAGTGACTTACTCAAGGTCACACATAGTAAAAGAAGAAAGATTCCAATTTAACAGCTTTAACTACTGAAGTTCACAAATAAAGAAAGTATATTTTCCAAATTATGACATATTAAGATCAACAGGCCATTATATAAGTTCATTATATTGAATAAGTAATGGACAAATGAACAACTGAGCTAAGAATTTAGTAGAAGTAGAAGATTTTATTTGAGCACATTGGGGAAATTGTGCAGGGCTTTTAGTGAACTCAGAACTTCCCTCAGTATACCAAATTTGGGGGAGAGATTTCAAGATCAAATGAATCTGAGGACACAAAAGCTAAGATGAAAAGGACATTTTCTTCTGTCTAGTCAAATATTCTTTACAAACACATATAATTGTACATATACAAACATATATAAATATGTCTCTGCGCATGCACATAACACTTTTGTGTGTATATGAAGAAATATACTTTATGTATTGTCTATACATATGTTCATGTGTAAATATCATGTATGTGTCTGTGTATTATATGTATGAAGACATTTGGGCCAGGAAAGTAGAAGGCAATGAACTTTTCTTTAAAAATTGGCTTTTTTTCACTCACATTCATTTGATTGCCATGACATAGAAGATTTGGAGAACTAAAGGAAGTCCTATATGTATGTTTGTAGGCGTGTATATGTAAATACTTGTATCCATGTTTGTATTGTGCTTTTATGCATATAAGAATCAATATAAAGAAATTTGGGCCAGGAAAGTAGAAGACAATATTTGTACATATGTGTGCATTCATATGCACACATATATGCATGCATATTTAGGTGTGTCCTATATTTGACAATGAATCTAAGAGGTTGTGAACTACCCTATTTTCTTACCCCAGTAAAGAATTTATAAAATATGCATGGACATATCTTTAGACGTACATTTCAGAAAAGAAATTACCATGACAGTTATTGGCAACCTTACCAATTACATAGTTCAGTGCTCATGTCTGTTACATGGTATTCCCATTACATTTAGCTAGCTACATTCTGTGCAACAATAATAGTGCATCAAGCATAATGACAGCACGTATGACCACATTGCAAAAATAAGAACAGGAATGTAAGCCTGCAATACATGAAGAAGGAAATGTTTATCTGTGTATATTAGCAGTACATGCATAACATTGCATGCTAACAAATATTATAGTTAAGCCATTTAACTTTCCTTTAAATAATCCTAATAAATGAGACTAGTGTTTTCACAATTAATTAGCTTGTCTAATTATTCTGCAATGTCCCTTTAGGTCTAATGTGGATGGATTTTATGTATAATATATAGTATTTAATATAACATACAGTCCATGTTAGACCTAAAGGGAGATTGCAGAATATGTGTATATGTCTTCACATACACTCATATATACATGTGGGGGTGCAGGACTAATATCTCCAAAATGTGACTGTGAAGGGCATAATCAGGAATGTCCCCAGGGAGATTTGAGCATGGTGGTCTTCAGGATATGGCAAGAGGAGGGGGTCTACAGTAGTGATGAAAGAGTATTCCCTTTGGGTCATCTCTGTTCTAAGCCGAAGGGCAGTTTCATGTAAAAAGATGAGTTATAAATATAGAGGTGCTAATCATTTAGGGTCCCCAAGTAAAAAAAAAATAAGGGAAAGTACAGGACAGGAGGAAAATGCATGGTTAGGGTATATATTGGGCTCTGATTTCGGTTCTGCAGAAATGATGTAAGATTTTAAATTATATACAAACTGTTCATCATATACAGTTCAGCAACAGGCATTGTCTACCTACGTCACCAGACACTTCTCCCTTTTTCCCTAAAGCCACAAAAATAAGTTTGATAGCTACCTAAGTAGTGCCAGCATGTCTGCTACAACCTCCTGAGTTTGTGAATAAACAGATTAACTAGCCTGCAGTTTCAGTAGCATATATTCTCTTTAAGGGTGGAGTCTACACAATTTTGTATTTGAATTCCCAGAATCTGGTGCAATGCCTGGGAAATAGTTGATGTTCAATAAATACTTATTGAATTGAGTTTAATTCAGAGCTTATGAATGGCACAGGCTGTCTACCAGCAGCCACAGACCTCCTGGCATGGAAGCTACATATAGAAACATTGCTTCCCTAACTCCTAGGTTGTTCTATGCATACCTGGTAAAATGTTATGTCACCAACAGGCTATTGCTTATATTTTTCCTCTCTTCTACTGAGAAAAAAAAACTTAAAATAAGTTTCACTAGTTTAATAGCTTTTATATTCTCAAAATGGACACATATATTGGTAGTACTTTCCTTTAAAAGGATCAAATATTAGTTTCACATTTCTTATTAACATATACTGTCATTTTGGCCTAGTAGAATCCATTCATACAAGTGCTAAGGTTTTCTCCTGACTTGGGTTTCAAAAGCCATAATGTAGTACTTTCATGGCAATAGAGATAAGTACCTTGGACAGCACCATCTGCTTTTGGGACCTTGTGTGGGCTCAGTAACACTCCAGTACAGTATTTCATTGCATAGCTCCAACATCTACCATTCCCTTAACAGTAGGACACCTTTTGGGAAGTGAAGCTCAGGATCCCAGGAGCTATTTCCTTGCTTCTTGGCTTGCATAATTTTTCCTAGCCCTTTATAACAGTTATTCTTGCTGCTCATTATCCAAAGACAACAGTCTGTCTCAAAAGGGATTGACTCAATGGAACAAAATTAACAAACTCTAATGGTAAACTTAACATTGGAAATTTCAGACTTTCAAGGGTAGTTTCATGCAAGAGAGAGATAGCTCCTTTTGTGTTAGATTGCCACTGCCACATCTGTGTATGTCTTTGTAATGCCTATCTCATGTGATATATGGGATAGATTGTCTGCATTCACATTAGTCTTCCTCAGCTTATTCACAAAGAATTCACTGTTGGCAAGTGCTACCCTTCCCTATCAAGGAACATCTAACTTTAATCTGTTCAGAATATGTCAGTGGATTGCTGCCATTCTCACTGTCAGCAAAATTCTTTACCAGAAAATAAGATGGATTTCTTGTGACAATCATTTTCAGTACAAAACTACTTCCAGGTCTTCCACTGTAGCATCATTTTGCAGCACAAAGGGCTTACCTGAGTCTTCATAAGGCAGTACAGCTGCATACTAGAAGCAGTTGACCAAGTTCTTGAAAGCATGTACATTTCTCATCTCAACAAATCTCCAAATGGTGTTATAAGGGTCAGACCACAGTGACCTTTCTTTCCCTGCAACTTTCAGATCTTCTAAACCAGAATGAAGGAAAAGAGGAAGGGTGAACACATAGAGAGATTTAGTGTGTGAGGGAGGCAAAGTTGAGAGAATTTATGTTAGACGTTAGTCAGTAAAGTGGGAGCTGAAATCATCCACTAAGTGTGAAGAAATAGGCGTGGTATTGGGAACATAAGGGAAAAAGAGAGAGTTTAGAACAGCTAGTGTAGGGAATATGATAGTCAATAAGAGGTGAATAAAAGAATTGCTATAAAGCATTATAGGCCCAATTAAGTTTCATACCATAAATTTACAGTGGAATCCTTCATCCTGACCTCATTATTCCCTCCAACTGTATTTAACTTCTTTGAAGTAAACATAAAGAAGCAGAAGGTATGAGTCCCTCAGTCAAGGATAAGTATGAGAAGAGCAGGTATTGCAGAAGGTCACAGGGGAAAGAAATGTTTCAATGTTATAGGAAAGGGCATTACTGGATTAGGTGACGGTAGACTCAAGCCTGGTTAAGAATATTGGCAAAGGTACAGAGTTAGTGGCAACTAAAATTAGAGCCCAGTTTTCAAATGTACATCCTGATTTATGAGTATCATGTTATATTCATTTTAATGCCTGAGAAGAAGCCTAATATCATTGATGCAGTGCTGGAATTGGAATTGGAATCAACAAAACTTGGGTTCACTTCTGACATATTTTAATTGTGTTCTAGTTATTTAACCTTTCTGAGCCTTGAACCATTTCTTGTAACTTATGAAAGTTCAGACTCCTATAAAAATCCCACAATATTAAATATTGATCATAGATTTAGAGCTAGAAGGAACTGTAATGGTCATTGAGGCCAACCCTGTCATTACAGAGATAAAGAATATATGATTATATACTTGAATGTATCAGTCGGTACACAATCATTGGCTGCAATCACATGCCATCGTAGATAATGGTCCATCAAAGGAACTATCCTTTGAAGTCATGTACACCCAACTCTACAAGAGGGTCAGAAGGAACAGAGATTGAAAACAGTAGTCAGAAGCTAAATTGCTATCACACCACTGGAATCATAAAGAGAGTGTCACGTCAAAGTGCCAGCCAAAAGGGAGTTTATGGAATCAATAGGAAGTATGCATGTTACAGAAAACAAGCAAGTTTGAAATATGAAAAAGACAAAAATCCCAAGATGTAAATAATAGAGAAGCTCTTTTAAGGAGAACACAGGGCTATCAGTCGAAGTGGCAATTGCTTGAGCCCAGGAACTAGCTCTGATAAAAATCTTTTTTATCTAATCTTTTCTAGACTTTCTGTTCCCAAGATTTGTTTGTTATTTGAAATTGAAATATATTATTATAAATGGTGATTTGGTAGTTCCCCAGGCCTTCCACAAAAGCTTTCCTTGTTTCTTTTTTTTAAAGCAATCAGGGTTAAGTAACTTGCTCAAGGTTACACGGCCAGTTATTTCTGGGTGTGGTGCTGAGTATCTGAGCCCAGATTTGATCCAGGTCATCCCGACACTGGAGCCGGTGCTCTTACTCGCTGAGCCACCTGGCCGCCCCTAAGCAATTGGGGTTAACTTGCTCAAGGTTACACGGCCAAGTTGCTTTTTTTTTTTTTTAAAGATAATGTTTGATTTCTTACCAAAACTGAAAAAAGTTTCTCCAGTGTATCCATTCAATACTAACACATCCGTATTTATGTATACAAACACACACACACACAAACAAATACATCAGACCTATGATTTCATCAGTATAGGGAGTTTTCAATGATGAATTTTCTCTACCAATGAAGACTTTTGCCTCTTCTGCAGCTTGTTGTCTTAGTTGTTCAGACATTTAAATGTTTAGTGGCTTTCCCTGGGTTACACAGTCAGTATGTGTCAGAAGCTAGACATAAACTCTGACTTTCCATACATTTTGGGAGAAAGGGAAAAAGAAGCTGGAAAAAATAGCCAAGCACAAAGATGTAAGAGCACTGGAGTTGGAATCGGAAGACCTGGGTTTGAATTCCTATTCTACTACTGTAGATATATTCCCTTGGGTAAGCTGTTATATCCCTTGTGCCTCAGTTTCTTCATCTCTAAAATGAGTATAGAGGACAGGAGCTTATGTGGATCCTTCAAGGACTGAAATGGCCCTGGGGTCCATTTGCTGATAAGCATCAATGCTATTTGGCTTGACACAAATTGGGAGAAACATTCAGGGCTAATTCAAACCATTACCATAGTTCAGATTTCAAATAAGTAGGATGAACGCCTGCCCAAGTGGAAATTACTTTTGCTGGCTTTTTCTGCTTCTCTGACTCATAAAAGCCAAGTTATCAAAGCCTGAAGTCTCACAAGCATCTTCTAATGAGTTTCACTGTTTTCTTTATGACAAATCCAGGTACCTTCACATTTGCATTGCTACTAAACCTCTTTAAAGTGTGTTGACATTTCAGCTGGTTTTAAATACATCTCATTTCATTATGCAGCATGACTTCCACCCCCATTTCCAATATTTTTACTGAAATATCTCATGCACATTTCTTCCTGTAAATCAAACTATAGAAGTCACATCAGTATTTGGTCATTCAACTAGCTTTTATTCCTCCCACTAATACAGGGGTTCAATCGTGAACTGACATCTACCTCATGAACTGTTTTGTTCAAATTCTGCTGCATTCTTCTGTATTAGAGCAAAGGAAAATGAAGAGCAAAAAGTTAGTCATAAATAAGTACTTTGCATTGCATATCATAAAGGTCCCTTGCTATGTGTTCATAACTGTATTATTAGTGTGTGTGTCTGTGTGTACACACACACATATACATACATATATTTCCAACGCTGTAAGGTTAGACTACCTTACTTTCTCTAGTCCAATTCCAACTGACTTCCATTCTTCTATCACAGCAGGTTTTTGGTCAAATACAGGGCAGTACATATTGTTTGGTTTGGAATTTCTTGCTAAGAGGAAGCAGGCTGAACCAGCATTTGTGCTCACAGCTCTAAAGTCACTTCCGTTAGAAGATCATAAGGTCCATTAATTAGTGTAGGAGAACTAACAAATCATTTAGCCTAAAGAGTAGATACTGGGGCTCTTCTTCCTGGAATAGAAAAGGCTTGGAGAGGATGTAAGAGTTGAATTCAAGTAAACTTACATAGAGACTAAATCTGTGTGTCAGGAGTTTTTGCCTTTTTGCCCCTAGTTCTGGGCTAAATAATTCAAGTTATATAGAATACATAAGAATTAGACTCATTCTTCTTAGCTCCAGAGCCCATCAGTAGGAGCAAAGAGTTAAAAAAAATCCTGAGAGATAAACATAGACTTTGTATAAGTAAACTCAAGGGTGTTTTTTGTCTTTATTAATTTGTTTGTTTACTTTTAGTTTACAAGATTCAGTTTCACAATCCCCTGAGTTTCAAAATTTCTCCCTCTGCCCCCCCCCCACTCCAAGCATGCAATCAAGTATAGGATCTGCAAATACTTTGATATTAGACATTAGTCAGGTTGTAAAGAAGGATTGTAAAGGATGGAATAAACAATCGGAAAGAGGAAACAAAACCAAACAAGAAAAAGAAAGAGAGCGGGTAGTTTGCTTCAGGCTGCATTCAAACGCTATTCTTTCTAGTTCTTTCTCTGAATGTAGACATCTCTCTCCATGATGAGTCTTTTGGAGTTGTCTTATAACCTTGCATTGATGAAAAGAGTCCAGTCTCTCAAAGTTGGTCATCACACATATTTTGTGTCTGTAACTGTGTACAGATTTCTCCTGGTTCTGCTCTTCTCACTTGGCATCAGTTTATGTAAGTCTCTCCAGATAAATATGAAGTCTGTCTACTGCTCATTTCTTATAGCACACTAATATTCCATTACATTCATATACCACAACTTGTTTAGCCATTTCTCAGTTGTTGGGCATCCCCTTAATTTCCATTTTTTTGCCACCACAAAAAGAGCTGCAACAAATATTTCTGTATATATGGGTCTTCCTCCCACTTCTATGATCTGGGGATACAACCCTAGAAGTGGTATTACTGGGTCAAGGGGTACGCAGTTATTTATAACCCTTTGGGCATAGTTCAGGATTCCGCTCCAGAATGGTTGAATCACTTCACGACTCCACCAACAATGCATTAGTGTTCACATTTCTCCACGTCCTCTCCAAAATTTGTCATTTTCCTGTTTTGTCATCTTACCAATCTGACCAGTGAGATGTGGTACCTCAGAGTTATTTTGATGTGCATTTCTCTGATAATAGTGATTTAGAGCTTATTTTCATATGCTTATAGATATCTTTAATTTGTACTCCTGAAAACTGCCTGTTCATATCCTTTGACCATTTATCAATTGGGGAATGACTTGTATTCTTATAGATTTGACTCCATCCTCTATATATTTTAGAAATGAGACCTTTAACAGAGACACTGGTTGTAAAAATTCTTTCCCAATTACCCACTTCCTTCTTGATCTTGGTTTACATTGTCTTTGTATGGAAACTTCAATTTAATATAATCAAGATTATCCATTTTGCATTTTAAAATGTTCTCTAACTCTTCTTTGTTCATAAAGTGTTCCCTTCTCCATAAATCTTAAAGGTAAACTATTCCTTGCTTTCCCAGATTGCTTGCAGTATTAGCCTTTATACCTATATTAGGCACCCATTTAGACTTGATTTAGGTATACAGTGTTAGATAATGGCCTATGCCCAGTTTCTGCCATACTATATTCCAGTTTTCCCAGCAGTATTTGTCAAATAGTGAGTCCTTATTCCAAAAACTGGGTTCTTTGGGTTTATCAAACAGTAGATTACTATAGTCATGTACTGCTGAATCTCGTGTACTCAATCTATTCCATTGATCCACTATTCTATTACCCAGCCAGTGCCAAGTAGTCTTAATGACTGCTGCTTTATAATACAGATTAAAATCTAGTATAGATAGACCACCTTCCCTAGCATTTCTTTTCATTAATTCCCTTGATATTCTGGACATTTTGTCCTTCCAAATGAATTTTGTTACTATTTTTTCTAGCTCTATAAAGTAATTTTTGGTAGATTAATTGGTATGGCACTAAATATGTGATTTAGGTAAAATTGTCATTTTCTTATAGCTGTAGAGCTATTGTATATATTATAATAGCTGTCTCTCGACCCAGCCACAAGCAACTGATGTTTTTTCCAATTAGTTGGGTCTGACTTTATTTGTATGAAAAGTGTTTTATAGTTGTGTTCATATAGGTCCTGATTTTGTTTTGGCAGGTAGATTCCCAAATATTTTATAATGTCTACAGTACTTTAAATGGGATTTCTCTTTCTATCTCTTGCTATTGGATTTCATTAGAAATATATAGGAATGCCAAGGATTTATGTGGGTTTATTTTACATCCCGCAACTTTGCCAAATTTATTTATTGTCTCAAGTAGTTTTTTTACCCGATTCTCTAGGATTCTATAAGTATATCATCATATCACCTGCAAATAGTGATAGCTTAGTCTCTTCTTTGTATAATGTGATTCCTTCAATTCCTTTTTCTTACCTAATTGCTACTGCTAACATTTATAGTACCAGATTGAATAAGAGGGTTGATAGTGGACATCCTTATTAGAAATGATCTTATGGGAAATGATTCTAGTTTATCTCCATTGCATATAATACTTGATTATGGCTTTAAATAGATGCTACCTGTTATTTTAAGGAAAACGCCATTTATTGCTATCATTCTAGTGTTTTTAATAGGAATGGATATTGTATTTTTTCAAAAGCTTTTTCTGCATTTATTGAGAAAATGATATGATTTCTGCTAGTTTTCTTATTGATATGATGAATTATACCGATGGTTTTCCTAATATTGAACCATCCTTGCTTTCCTGGAATAAATCGTACCTCATCAAAGGGTATTATTCTTCTAATCAGTTGCTGTAGTCTTTTTGTTAATATCTTATTTAAAATGTTTGCATCTATATTCATGAGGGAAATTGGTCTATAATTTTCTTTCTCCATTTTGTCTCTTCCTGATTTAGGTATCAGTAGCATATTTGTGTTATAAAAAGAATTTGGTAGGACTCCTTCTTCACTATTTTTCTCAAATAGTTTGTAGAGTATTGGAATCAATTGTTCTTTAAATGTTTGATAGAATTTGCTAGTAAATTCGTCTGGCCCTGGAGTTTTTTTTTTTTCCTAGGGAGTTCACTGATGACTTGTTTGATTTCTTTTTCTGAGATGGGGTTATTTAAGTAATTTACTTCCTCCAGTTAATCTGGGCAACTTACATTTTTATAAATATTCATCCATTTCACTAAGATTGTAAAATTTATGTGCATACAACTGGGCAAAATAATTCCTAATTATTATTTTAATTTCCTCTTTATTGGAGGTACATTCACCCTTTTCATTTTTGATACTCATAATTTGGTTTTCTTCTTTCTTTTTATCATATTGACTAAAGGTCTGCAAATTTTATTGTTTTTTTCATAACACCAACTTTTAGTTTTATTTATTAATTCAATAATTTTCTTAATTTCAGTTTTGTTAATCTCTCCTTTGGTTTTCATTATTTCTAATTTAGTATTTAATTGGGTATTTTAAATTTGTTCTTTTTCTAGCTTTTTTAATTGCAAGCCCAATTCATTGACCTCCATTTTCTCTAATTTATTCATGTGTGCATTCAGAGATGTAAAACTTCCCCTAAGAACTGCCTTTGCTGCATCCCACAAGTTTTGGTATGTTGTCTCATTATAATTCTCTTGAATGAAGTTTCTGATTGTTTCTATAATTTCTTGTTTGACCCACTCATTCTTTAGGATTAAATTATTTAGTTTCCAATTAGTTTTTAGTCTATCTTTCCATAGCCCTTTATTGCATATGATTTTTATGGCATCATGATCTGACAAGGATGCATTTAATATATTTGCCTTTCTGCACTGAATTTTGAGGTTTTTATGCCATAGTACATGGTCAGTTTTTGTGTATGTGCCATGTATGGCTGAGAAGAAGGTATATTATTTTTTTTATCCCCATTCAGTTTTCTCCAGAGATCTATCATATCTAGCCTCTCTAAAATTCTATTCATCTCCTTAACTTCTTTCTTGTTTATTTTGAGGTTAGATTTATCAAGTTCAGAGAGGGGGAGATTGAAGTCCCCCTTTAGTATAGTTTTGCTATCTATTTATTCCTCTAATTCCCCTGACTTCTCCTCTAGGAATCTGGATACTATAACGCCTAGTGCATATATGTTAAGTAATGATATTATCTCAATTTCTCAAATCACCATTCTCAATGGTGCCTTTTAGAAGTATATAGTTTCCTTCCATATCTCTTTTAATGAGATCTATTTTTGCTTTTGCTTTATCTGAGATAAGGATTGCTACAAGTGCTTTTTTTTTTACTTTAGCTGAAGCATAATATATTTTATTACAGCGTTTTACCTTTACCCTGTGCATCTCCTTGTTTCAAATGTGTTTCTTATAGATGGCATATTGTAGAATTGTGGTTTTGAATCCATTCTGCTATCCACCTCTGTTTTATGGGAGAGTTCAGCCCATTCACATTCACAGTTATGATTACTATCTGACTTTCCCTCCATCCTATTCCCTCTCCTGTTTATGTTTTTGTGTCTTCCTTTTCCATTCCCCTCAAGGGTTTTCCTTTTGACTAACACCTCCCTCAGAATTCCCTCCCTGTACCCCCCCTTTACCTACCGTTTTCCCTTACTACTATTTACCTCCCTTCTAATCACCCACCCTTCTTACTCCCCACCCCTTACCCCTCTGACTGCCTATAGGGCACAATGGATTTTTATACTTAACAGAGTATGTTATTCCCTCCTTGAACCCAAACCAATGAGAGTAAATTTCAGACAGTGCTACTCTCCCTCTCTCATTTCTCTCTTCTATAATGAGTTTTTTTGTCTTTTCATGTTAAAATCCTGAACTTAACTGATTATGTTTATCCCTCTTTGAAGCAGAACCAGTGAGAATAAAGTTCATATGATCATCTCCCTCCCTCCTTTCCTCCTACTATAGTGTGTTTTTATGCCTCTTCATGTGGCATAGTTTACCTTTTTCTGCCTCATCCTTTTCTTTTTTTCCCATTACAACCCCTTTGTACCCCTCAATAAGGTTTTTTATCATCAGATTAGTTCATTTCTACCCACACCCTCTATCTATGTGCATTCCTTTCAAACATTGTGAAAATTATATAAATTTCAATATTGACAGGTATCTGCTTCTCATATAGGGATGTAAACAGTTTGATCTCATTGAATCCCAAGTTATGTGTGTGAGTAAGTGTGTACTTTCCTTGTTTACCTTTTTATGTCTTTCTTGAGTCTTGTAATTGGTGATCAGATTTTCCATTGAGTTCTGGCATTTTCATCAAGAAAGTCTGGAAGTACCTTATTTCATTAAATGACCATCTCCTTACCTGAAAGATTGTGCTCAGTTTTGCCAGGTAGTTGATCTTTGATTGTAGTCCTACCTCTTTTGCCTTATGAAATATCAAATTCCAATCTCTCTTATCTTTTAATGTAGAAGCTGCTATGTCCTGTGTAATCCTGATTGTAGTTCCATGATATTTGAATTGTTTCTTTTTGCCCTCTTGCAGTATTATCTCCTTGACCTTGTAGCTCTGGAATTTGCCTACTATATTTCTTGGAGTTTTCAATTTGGGATGTCTTTCAGGAGGAATCTGGTGAATTCTTTCGATAACTATTTTAACCTCTGATTCTAAGACCTCAGGACAGTTTTCTTTGAAAATCTCTTGGAGGATGTCCAGGATGTTTTTTCATTATGGCTTTCTAGTAGACCAAAATTCTTAGGTTATCTGTCCTGGATCTGTTCTCCAAGTCAGTTGTTTTTCCAGTGAGGTAGTTTACACTTTCATCTAATTTTTCAATCTTTGTTTTATTTGATTGATTCTTGGTGCATCATAGAGTCCTTAGCTTCAATTTGACTGATTCTAATTTTTAGTGAATTATTTCCCTCCCTTTGTTTTTGAAGCTGCTTTTCCATATGTTCAGTTTTAATTTTTAAGGAGGTATTTTCTCCAGTTAGGTTTTGAACCTCTTGTCCCATTTCAACAAGTTTACTTTTTAAGGATTTGTTTTCTTTAGTGAAATTTTTTTTTTCCAGTTTGGTCAATGTAGATTTAAATTCATCTTCTACATCTCTAATTTGGCTCTTAAAATCTTTCTTTAGCTCTTCCAAGGATGCTTTTTGGGCTTTAGACCAGTTCATATTTCCTTCTGTGGCCTCAGGTCTGAGTACAGAGTCCATGTTGTCCTCTGAATTTCGTTGCTCTTGCTCACTATAGTAGGATCATATCTTTCTACATTTCCATTATTCTTTCTTGCCCATTGTGATTGCCTATGTCCTGAATTTTTAGAGTGGATAGCTGCTTCTGAGGTACAGATGCACTGCACTTCTCAAACTGAGAGGTAGGGGTTTGGTTGTTTACTTTGTGTGCTGTAGCCTCTTTGTGTCTAAACCCAGACTAAGGTCAGAACTCTCAGTGTTTCCCCTGAGTTACCCTGAGGCCCAGAGAGTAACCTGTGGGGGGAGGAGTAGCCTGGCCACTTCAGGTTTCTACCTCTGTGTCTCTGTGATACAGCTCAGGCAGGCTCAGCAGCTGGTGGCTGGCAGTGCTGGTATCTGCAGATTCCCCTGGTGGTGCTAAGGCACACCTGGGCTTGTGATGTTAGCACTTACTGTTTCCACCCCTCTGGGCTTATGGAGCTCCTGCTGGTCAGCTGAGGTGGGATTTGTTGGGACACCTCCTGCCCTTCACTTCAGACTTCACACTACCTCACTTTCCCCTTCCTCAGTGACTTCCAAGCCTGAGGCTGTTTCCAGTAATTCAGAATTTTATTCTGGGTGGGACATTTATTTCTGGGTTTTCTGGGTCAGGGAGGGGAAATCAGAGCAGCTAGGGTTTATTCTGCAATCTTGACTCTTGGAAGTTCAGGTAGGTAATTTTTAAACATCCAGGCTGTGGGCTGGTAGCCCCAGGAGAAGCTGCTGTTGCTCCTGCAGGCTCTCCGTTTTCTCTCACCTAGCTCTGACCAATCCTCTGTCCTGTGGTAAGATGGCTGTGAATCACCCTTGGGGTGGATGAGTCCACTGGCTGGGTCTCCTTCTCACTCCACTGTAGTTGGGTCTGGTTCAGGCCCCATGTGCTCCATGCTCCTCCTGCCCAGACTTATGTGGCCACTTTCCTGGGCTGGGAATCTGCCATGCTCCATCTCTAAATGGGTTCTGTCCCTCTAAAATCCGTTCAGATACACTTTTTAAAGTTTAGTGACAGAATTCATGGCGGAGTTTAGAAAGGTTCCTGCTTCCTTTCTGACATGTTGGCTCTACCACCACCACCAACAAAAACAAAAAACTCAAGTTTTAATTCTAATAATTACAACTATTCAAGAGTAGAATGACATTCTTGGTGAAGTTGAGATTTCTCCTTCACTATAGGCAGGTTTTCAAGAAGGAGCTAAATGACAGGCCCAATTGAATGATGTAGCTTTGAGGGGATTCCTGTTCATGTACTGATTCAACTAAATAATCTTTGAGGTCCCCTTCACCTCAGATATTCTGGTTGATATATCATGTTATACATGTTTATATGTATAAATAAATTACAATATTTTTATCCAGGTAAATATATATTTCTTATGTTTATTTGTGTGTGTGATATTGTTGAGTTGTTTCAGTCATGTCCAACTCTTCATGACCCCATTTGAGTTTTTCTTGGCAAAGATCCTGAAGTGGTTTGCCATTTCCTTCTCCAGATCATTTTACAGATGAGGAAACTGAAGCATATAGGGTTAAGTGACTTGCCTGGGACCACACATCTAGTAAGTGTTTGAGGCTTGATTTGAACTCAGGTTTTTCTGATTCCAGGTTCAGTTTCCTTATCCACTGTGCCACCTAGGTGTGTGTGTGTGTGTGTGTGTGTGTGTGTGTGAAAAGAAGTACAATTTATGATTTTTCTATTTGTTACCTTACTGCCATGGATAGAAGTCAGAGTATTTTTTCTTTAACTATAAGCCAAAGGGTATAGAAATGCACAAGTATACATATATGTCATATCTGAAAAAAATCTTCTATTTAGAATTGGAAATTTTAAGGACTTATACACTAGTACATAATAAATATAATGTAGTCCAAGTGAATTTTTTTCAACAAATATTAATGCTTCCCATGTATAATATGAAGCCTGTGGGCACTTTAAAACTAATGAATCATTATTTTGAGTGAATGAATAGATGAAACATTTATTAAGTGCTTACTATGGCAAAGTACTGTGAAGGCTTGGGGATACAAACAGGGGAGAGAGTGTTTGCTTTCCAGGAACTCCCATTCTAATAGAGGAGACAACACATGTGTAAGATTTCAGTTATATCTGCACTCTTTGGGGGGCAGAAGTAAAGTAGATGGTTTTGCCATTCTTTAGTGTCCAAATATTAATAATAATCTGAACCTCCACTAAAATTCTTACCAGAAGTTCATGTAAAGTGTCATATTGATATTTAGGATCATAGGATTATTATAGACTTACATTTATAACAAAACATTACCTTAAAAGTCTTCTAATCTCATTACTAATTTTCCACTTGACAAAACTGAAATCCAGAGGGCTTATAAATTGCCCATAGTCACATTGGTAGTAAGTGGCAGAGCCAGCATTTGAAATTGGGTCTTCTGGCTCTAAAAGCAACCCTTCCTTTTAATTTTTGATAAGTCAAGTTTTACCCCTACAAAAATCATTAGGTCATGACACTCAGGGGAGCCCAAGTTCTTGAAATATATGCCAATTCTGGATAGGATCTGACTTATGCTACCAAACTCCAAAGTTGTTGAATACATACCCATGGATAGACTCTTTGTCTTCAGAGAATCAGCCCAAAAATGCTCAGAGTTTCATTAACATAAGATTGACCACAATGAAGTCTATATCATTCTATATCTATATCTGCATCTACATGTGTATCTCTAATTCTAAATTACCTATCTATATATAAATGTGCATGTATACACACACACATACTTCTAGGTCTCTATGCATATATACACATATATAGAACTTATACATATAGGTATAGATGTACATATAGATGATGAAGATAGATATTGTGGAGAAGTTATAACCTGCTTTAGAGGAACCATGTTGAGGTAGCTTTTGGGAAATTAATGATATACCTTGAGGTCTATGGATTCACAAAATAGGAAGTGAACAGTGCAAATATTTATCATCATCTGCACTCCACAGAAGATGAAAGTGAGAGCCAGAGACGTCATTATTTTAGAAGACTTAGTCAGCTTTAGAACTTCTACCCCAGTGGCCCAGATGTCCTCAGTGGTGAATTTATGACAAACTCATATAGCAACCAAACTATCCTTTCCTAGCCATGCTTTTCGTATGTGCTTATAGGTAGACATGAGGCATGAAGATATCTGGGCATATATGTAGTTGTGTGTACATGTACATATGTGAACATACGTATACATGTAGCTTCCCTTTGTTGGAATTTTAGAATCTAAGTTTCATGTAATAGGGGTAATCCCTCTTCTGTATGTATATACCGAGTGCTTAGCACCATTTTCAAATTAAACATTTGATAAATCAAGTCAGGGCACATTTATTAAGCAAACCACTAGGAATACAACAACAAGGGAAAGAAAAGACCAAACAGCTCTTGAAGACTTCCATTCTTAATTAGGAGTGACAACATATAAGAAGAAAGTAAAAAAGGTGAGGAAAGAAAAAGGAAGACAGTATTTTGTGTCCTGAAGGGGCGGGATGGATTAAGTACAGAGAGTTAGGAGTTGAGCCTTAATAGGAATAAAGACATTCCTGACTTGCCCACTTTCTTTAAAATGGAGGTCCTGTAAACAAATGAAGAATCAAAGAGAGGGGCTACAGAGAAGAGTACACATCCATGGTGAGAAAACTAGTGGTAAAGTGAACTTCAAGGATAAGAAGGACATGCTGGTATGATGAAGGAAAGCTGAAGAGTCAGGAGTGAAACTTGAGGAGGAATGATAATTACTATTCATTCATTCATTCATAGAGAATTTAATATACCAGGTCAGGTCAGGGAAGCTTACCTAGGGCTTTGTGAACATATATGTACTTTTAATAGTTTGATAATTGTATTTTAATAATGTGTTTCCTTTGTAATCCTATATATTTTATTTGATGCTTTTAAAAATCTTGTTCTGAGGAGTCCATAGGCTGCACAAGACAACCAAAGGGACATACAATAAATAGAAAAAAGGTTAAGAATCTCTGTCATTAGGCAAGCCCAAACCCAAGCACCTGAACTAAGATCAGCACTCTGACCACTAAGCACACTAAAAAAAAGACATTAAGCTAATTCAGAAATTCAGAAAAGCAAACTAACTCTAGGTTTAAGAAAAGGAACAAAGATTGATAGAAATAAATTAATACTCAAGCTGCCTGAGTCATGTAAATTCATTAGTGGGAGAAGGATAATGAGTCACCTTTTGCATTTGTTCTTACCCGGTTTGTTTCTACTCTGGGATTTACTATATTTCATTAGTTTTAGATTCTGTGTGGTCATTCAAGGTACTTTGTTCCCATGGCATTATATCCAGAGTAGCCCAACAGAGACTCAATCAAACCAAAAGAAAAGTGTGAATTATATATTTACAAAAGACCTGAGAGAAGAGGTTGGTGTCAGATGATCAAACCCAATAATTTCAGATGTGCAAGCCTGAAATAACCATTTTGATGACTGTCCCGTTTCTATTTCATTCATAAGAGGTTCTGTTCTTTTTATTTATTACATCTCAAAATAGTATTTAATTAGTTTCACAAATACTCCCTCCTGGGTAATGTCATTTTATGTTCATGGTGGTTGCTTTTTGGGTAATTTCATCTGTCCAATTTTATTGCAACATTTATCTTGCCATAGGGAGCAAATATTGTTTATATGCAAGAATATATATCCACCATTAACGTTTATAAACCTTAAAACTAATTTCCAAAAATGATTGACTATCAAAGGAAAGAATTCTCATGTTATTTCTAGGGATACATGAAGATGATAAACCTGCAGGAAAACTGATACTCTAGTTTTAAACATAAGAAATAATGTTAATAGTGCCATTTCTGGATTGGGGAAAAGATGAAGGGAACATAATATAGTTTCTCTAGTTAGCTCTCCCATGTTTTTACACACCTAGTAATTTCAAAAGAGCAAAAATACCCAAGTTGTATCCAGTGCTGACCAAGATATATGTTCTAGTAGACTATGAAAGAAGAGTGACTCACGGGATGAGAAGAATTGGTTCTGTTGTCTTGCTCATACACCTTCAAAAGTACTAACATAATCCCATCTAAGAGCTACCCTGAAAGTTCTGTAAGAATTTATCAATGATCTATTATCCCATTGCACAGGAAAAATCACAGTTCATATAGCCACAAAGTAATACATCACCCTCTGTTGTATTTGGAAGTGGTTGTCCTGACAAACCTAAGGATACATAGCCACCCAGAATATCACCAGCCTTGTGTTCTTGGTGATTTCAAATTTGTGATATATCAGTTTGTGTATTTGTATAGATTTGTTTTGCTGAAGATAAATTTCATTCCAATTCTATCTACACTTTAAGCTTGTTGTGTGACATTGTTAGGTAACACTAGTAAAAATTTCTGAGGACATTTTCTCCTAAAGGAACTTTTGGACAGCAATCTGCTAGAAATGACCACAGAATTTTCATGGACAACCACTTGAATATGTTAAAAAATGTTGCTTGTGAGTTATACAAAACCAGATTCTTTTGTCCCTCCTTGTCTACCTTGAAGAGATGAGGAACTATGGGTATGTAATACATTGCATAATGTCAGACTTTTTTGATGTATTACTTAAATTTGATGAACTATTATTATTACTTTCTCCTTTTAATTCTATATTAAAAGGAATGATTCTCTGGAAGGATTATATGTAGAAATTTAGCTAAAGTAAAAACAACACACACACATATGGACACAAGGAAAAAATGTAGTTCCTAAGTATGTGGAATTCAGTGATTTAAAAAAATGAACTGTTCCTTATATTTTGGGATATTAAAATGAATACGAATGCATTTTGTTTCTCTGAAGCGGTAGTATGAGGTCGTGTGATATAGTGAATAGAGAGCCAGCTTCAGAGCTAGTAAGACTTGAATTCAAATGCTACCTCTGACAGAAATTGACTTCCTCCAGGCAATACTCTTAACACTTTGTGGTTGTTAAGGACTGACCAGTTTCTAGGCTAGGTAGGCCCTAGCTGGCAGAAATAACTCCATGTTTGGCGACTGATTGACTCACCTATATATCAAGAAATTCCTACTTTGTGAATATTTGTTGGGTAAGCTACTTTTACACAAGCAATGCTAGGCTGTTCTTATCACAATAAGTTTAGCACACTTCATTAATCCAGGTATGCAAGGTAGCAAACTTCTCTAATTATATTGCCTTTGTGGATTATTATTTGTGGATCACAGTCCAAATCTCAGCCGACTGATTATCCCTGAGATCCTCCTCCCCTCAGTTTTTGTGAATCTACTCAGCAACAACACTCAATAGAGTGTTGGTAGAGAGCCAGAGATCTGGGCTCTCAATCAAGTTAATGATCTCATAGTTTATTTGAGCCAGCACCTGTGCTCCAGTAGGACTATAGGGCTGAGGACCTGCACCCCCACATGCTGCTCTGTGATAACCTATGTGACCTATGATCTTTTGAGTATCTCTTGAGCATTTATATTCTTTCTTAGTCCTATATCCATGATTTCCTCAAAGACATAAATACAGGTATCCATTTTTATATTGGTAGACATTTTCTCACCAATAGTTCCCTCTTCCAGTGAAATCACAGTTGTCCCTTCCACTCATAACCTCCAGTAAAAAATAATAATAATGATAAGATATATAATATGTTTAGCACTTTACTTGAGAGAGAAGGCATAGTGGTGACTTCACCCACATAGGGAATTATCAGTGTGAAAACATCTTCTCTGACACATATAAGCAACTCCCCTGTAACTTATGGCCTCATAGAATAACTTAACCAACTTGCCTGTAGAAACATAGTCTATATGTGTAAGAAGCAGGGCATAAGCCCAGTCCTGCCTTTTTCTAGTACTTTATGATTCACAAAATATTTTACTCACAATAACCCAGTAGGCAGTATGAAAATTATTATCTTCATGAGGAAATTGAGGCTGAAAAGGTCACCCAGCACCCAGCTGGAGACTAGCAAAGCAAGGACACAAAAACCAAGTCTTCTGAATTCAAATCCATTGTGCCATGCTGCTTCTCCCATTGAAGAGTTTGCTTTTAATTTGACGTCTTCACTACTTTGAGTAATTCTGTGCTAATTCAAGTAATATAGACAAATTGGATTGAAGAATCAGTGAGTATTAAATGCCAATTTTATATACATTGCTCCAATGATAATTTTTTAAGCTCTCAATTTGATCCCTTTAACTCCTGTTTAGAGAAAATGCATTGGAGAGTAAAAGTGAAAATACTTAAAGCAAAAGTTTATCTCACAAGCCAGGAATAATCTACTCCGACTTCCTCATTTATAGACAAGAAAACTGAGGCTCAGAGAGATTTTCACTTGCCCTATGTCACATAGACAATAAGCATCAGAGGTAGGTCTCAAACCCAGGTCCTCTGACTCCAGAGGCAGTGAAATTTCCTCTATATTCACTGCCTCATGGGGGGAAGAAATTTAAAAATAAGTTATTTTCATTGTCACAAGAAGTGATCGAGATTTTGATATGGGCAAGGACAAGCCATGGGGAATACCCTGACACCCTAGATGTGAACCTCTAGGTCACAAGATGAAACACTTCTCGCAAGCTCCATAAAAGGCCATCTCAGAACCAGAAGTGAAGTCAACCCAGGTAGCCATTGCCACCATAGCTCTAGAAGTCTAGTTGGAAGTGGTCATGGAGCAGATAGATGCAGTCCATAGTACATCTGCAGAATTTTCCTGAAGCTTGGAAAGTTTTTCAGGCAAACTCAGATGGGATGTAAGACATATTTTAAGGAAATAGTGGGGACCAAATTTAGTATGACTTTCTGCCAGCATTTGGATGGTGATAGAGAAAGCACCAGCATGTAAAATACAAGCAGAAACTAAAGCTCTTTTAGTCCTTCCCAAATATTTAATGAAGTACTAAGCTGTAGTTGTGTCTGGGTACAGGACTGCTTTTATAGAAGTAATGTAGTATAGAAAGAGACCTGGTTTTGAAGTTAAGCAACCTGGGTTTGAATCCTAGATTTGCTACTTATTTGGTACCTCTGTGACCTTGCACAAGTCATTTAACCTCTTTAGACTGGAATGAGAGTAAATACGTTATCTTTAAAGGTCATCACCTCAAAATCTTTCTTAAGCAGTATGACTATGATTGTGTGAAAATGATTTGGACTACAGTCAATACAAGATGGAACCCACCTTTTCTCTAGGCTCATCTCCACTGGTTCACATTAGAGTGACTCTGGCCACCTGGCATCAGCTCAGCTAGTTGAGTTCGGTTTGAGCTTTAATTAAGAATTTTTGTGCTAATATAAGTTGGGGGGGACAGAGCTTGTGAGGTCTGCTAGTGGTGTGGGCTAGTAGTGATATAAGTAATATAGTTATTTCATCTGAGACATGACATTCAAATAGAGGAAGCCTATTACAAGATAGGTGTCTATACTCTTGAAAGACACCATTACTTGTAGGGTGGAGATGTACAACCATGAAGAAAAGCAAACATCCCCAAGATGGTACTTTTAATGCACCCTGAATTTTACCACCCTAAGGCAATGCCTTGTTTCCCCCATCTTTCTCTGGTTAAGGCACTATTATCCTTTAAACTGATTCACAGCTATCTAGTATTCCAGCCCAGCAAAACCCTCAGTTCATGTAACTAAATGCTAATATTGGGTTATTAAGGTAACTTTTTATCTGAACACCAAAATAATCCTACTGTCCAGTGAACTCTCCCAGTTATACAGCATGTGGATGTGTAGGAAAACCACGGTGTTCTAAGTGGCTAAAAGCCCAAATTTTACAGAAGTCACATATAAACCACAGCATTCATGAAATAAAATGCCTCACATCTGGAAGAAATCATGGTGAGACAAACAGGAATTGGGCAGTGATCCTAATATAGTATACTTTTTCCCCCTCTATAATACATTCCTGTTTGGTTTCCATGGGAACCTATGTTTATAGGGGAACTCGAGTGTATTTACAGCAGGTAGTTGTTTGTTTTCTCTAACTCAGGGAATAGAGAGAAATAGAAGGAATATTTGCCAAACAGTCTTATGCTGTCTTCCAAGTTTTTAGGATGTGTTGAGAGTTTGGTTACTGCTTTTGAAAATGTGTTAATATTGTATCGGGGCGGCTAGGTGGCACATTGAATAAGAGCACTGGCCCCAGAGACGGGAGGACCCGGGATCGGTTCCGGCCTCAGATACTTAACACTCACACATAAAAAAAAAAAAAAACAACTGGCCGTGTAACCTTGAACAACTTTCTTAACCCCAATTGCTTAAAAAAATGATTGTTGGATCAAAATACCATGTTTTTACAAAGCATTGTTATTATTATTAATGTAGAACAATTCTGACATTTAAAATACAGAGTAAGTTTTAGGGAGAAAAGTGATGGGAATTTTTACATTTTCATGTATAGTGCCCACTGATCCAAGGATTTTTTGGGGGGGTGAGGTGTGTACCAATACTTTATTCAATAATGAAATCTTCAAGGTAGAGAAAAAGGAGATTAACTTCAGGTGTGAAAAATGCTTCTCACATTTCCCAAATGCTAAGACAATAACTGTGCTACTCATTGACAGATTAAAGGCATATTCTATAAGGAACACTGGGGGAAAAATCACTAATGAGGATAAGAAAATCTTTAGAACTCTTCATAGTGAGCTGAAGAAGCTGATACCATCATCAACATTAGAAAACACCCTTCATATAGGATAAAATCATGACACCAGTCCTCTAAAGATGGTACAGTAAGTTGAAAGCTATAGGTATGCTAAGATAGGACATGAATCAGAAACATGTTACATTGGGCAAATATATTTCTAAAACATGTGGCAAATGTAATAGCACCAAAGATTAAAGTTGTTAGACTATGTTCAGTGTATGTAATTTAGAAAGTCTGTTTGAAGAAGTTTGTGTAGAAAGTAGGAATGAAGCAAATTAATTGAATTGAAGTCATTAAAGTTTCAAAATGAATCCATTTCACTACTCTAATTGCATGCTGCAGGTCAAGAGAATCTTACACATTTATGTTTGAGGATAGCTCAGGCATGAAATCAAAACATACCAAAATGAAGAATACAAATCTTTACATATATCTCAGATGGTATTTGATTGAGGGAATACCTACAAATAGTGAAAGCTTGATAATCTGACATTGTAAAAGTGGCCTTGACTTGAAAATATAGACTCAGTTTTTAGAAATTTGCCAATTTGGGCCAACAGCTAAGGTATTTTGGCCTTCTGAGGCAGATCAAAGCAAACTGATTTAAGTTACAATTTCTGAAAGGTAGTCACATAGCACATTGGTTAACTGGCACATGGTATCCGGCATCATTTTTTAAACAAAGTGTGCATGTCCCAGGAGCGAAAGGGAATATTCCACTAAAAACCCAGGAATTAAATTTCTGCACTCAAGATACAGCATGTCTGAACACTTCAAACTAGATAAATGTTACAAGAGGCACCTTCACATATGTTAATTATAGTCATCAAGGTTTACAAAACTTGTCATGTCAAATCTTAAGAGTATTACAACATATAGAGCATCATTTTAACAAATTTACCTTTCAACTATAAAATGAGACTTCAAATTATAGTAAGTCAACAGAGAATCAGCCGTTATTCTTCTCACATCTGAGTTTAAAAGTATTTTGTTTAGAAAACTAAATAAAAATAATCTTAAATATATATATATATATATATATATATATATATATATATATATA
>NW_027185655.1:82754775-82770729 GCF_028583685.1 Petaurus breviceps papuanus
ATATATATATATATATATATATATATATATATATATATATATATATTTAAACATTTGATTTTAAACTTTGAATTCCAGATTCTTTCCCTTCCTCCCTCATCACCCACCCTTACTGGGAGGATAAGAAATTCAATATAGGTTGTACATATGTAGCTATGCAAAACATTTTCATGGTTGATATATTGTGAAAGACTGACTATATTGCCCTCCATCCTATCCCACCGCCCACTTGTTCTGTTCTCTCCTTTGATTCTGTCCCTTTTCAAAAGTGGGTGCTTTCAACTTCCCTCCCCCCCCCAGCCTGCCCTACCTTCCATTTTCTCCCCTCTCATCCCCTTCACCCTTACATTACTGTAGGGTTATATACCCTATTTAGTGTGTATGTCACTCTCTCCCTAAGCCAAATTCAGTGAGAATAAGGTTCACTCATTCCCTTTTGCCTTCCTGTTCTTCCCCTCCATTTTAACAGTTTTCCCTTGCCTCTTTTATATAAGATAATTTACCCCATTGTGTCTCTCCCCATCTCTTCTCATTATATTACTCTCTCACCTCTTAATTTCACCTTTTAATTATCATCCCTTCCTATTCAGTTGGTCCTGTTCCCTCTCTCTATGTATACCTGTACACATATATAAACACACTTGCATATGTGTTCATATGCCCATATACCATCCTATATAGACATATATGTATGTATGTATACATATATACATACATATATGTATACACACATTTATATTCCCTTCAACTATTCTCATACTGAGAAAATTTTCATAAGTTACAATTATTGTTTTTCCATGTAGGAATGTAAATAGTTCAACTTTGATAAGTTCCTTATGATTTCTTTTCCCTGTTAACCTTCTCATGCTACTTTTGCTTCTTGTATCTGAATGTCAAATTTTCTACTGAACTCTTTTTTTTTTACATCATGAATGGTTGAAAGTCTTCTATTCCATTGAATGACCATACTTTCCCCTGAAATATGATACGCAGTTTTACTGGGGAGGTGATTCTTGGTTTTAATTTTAACTCCTTTGACCTCTGGAATATCATATTCCAAGCCCTTCGATCCCTCAGTGTAGAAGCTGTCAGATGCTGTTTTATCCTGATTTTGTTTCCACAATATTCAAATTGTTTCTTCCTGGCTGCTTTTAATAGTTTCTCCTTGATCTGGGAACTCTGGAACCTGGCTATAATAATCCTAGGACTTTTCTTTTTGGAATCTTTTCCAGGAGGACATCATGGATTCTTTCTACCTCTATTTTGTCCTCTGGTTCTAAAACATCAGGGCCATTTTCCTTGAGAATTTCTTGAAAGATGATTTCTAGGTTCTTTTTTTATCATGGCTTTCAGGTAGTCCAATAATTTTTTAATTATCTCTCCTGGATCTAATTTCCAGGTCAACAGTTTTCCCAATGAGATATTTCACATTGCCTTCTATTTTTTTCATTTGTTTGGATCTGTTTAATAGTACCTTGATTTCTCATAAAATCACAAGCTTCCATTTGCTCCAATCTAATTCTGAGGGAATGATTCTCTTCAGTGTGCTTTTGAGATTCTTTTTCCATCTGGCAAATTTGGCTTTTTAAGGCATTCTTCTCCTCATTGGCTTTTTGAGCTTCTTTTGCCATTTGGGTTAGTCTATTTTTTAAGTTGTTATTTCTTCAGTCAGGTTGTTGACTCTCATTTCATAATTTTCTTGCATCATTCCCATTTCTCTTCCCAATTTTTACTCCACTTCTCTTATTTGGTTTTCAAAATCCTTCTTAAACTCCTCTATGGCCAGCAACCAGCTCAAATTTTCTTGGAAGCTTTAGGTGCAGGAGTTCTGACTTCACTCTCTTCCTCCTGTTCCATACTTTGAGCCTTTTTGTCCCCAAAATGGGAATATAAAATAGGAATGCTGTGCTTGCTTTACTTCATCTGCTTGCTCATGTGCCATTCAGTTACTTGTCTTTTGAGCTTTTTGCCACAGTAGAACTCTGCTACCAGAGAGGGGAGCTTTGTCCCAATTGCTGGGGTTTTCCCAGCTGCTCAAGCTATTAGTTGGGTGCCCTCTCTGAAGCCTCCACATGCTCTGGCAAGCTGGTCAAGCTCCCTAGGACCTCCACCCTAGACAGTGATCCAGAACCAAGCAGGTTAAAGCAAGAGCAGTTACCCCTCAGACTGGTCGCTTGATACCCCTACAATCTGTAGGCCAGGAGCTCTGAAGCCGCCATGCGGCAGCCGTACTATCAGCCACTTTTCCCTCCAGGGGGCAAAGGCCTGACCACAATGCTGAACTCCCTGTTCCCAAAGTCCACACTGCACTGACCTCTCACTTTATCCTTAGTGTCTATGGGTTGGTAATTCTGGAAACTGCCACAGCTCCTGGTGATCTAAATTCCCTCCAGCCAGTGGCTGGTTGTGGCCTCCCTGAGGCTAAAACCTTGTGCTCAGGCTGGGCTGGGCTGGGCTCCTGGAAAGCTGCACTGGTTCCTTCCTGCTGGCCTCCTGGGCTGTCTTCAGTGGAAGTTTAGCTTCTCTATGTCCTTTTTTGGCTTCTGTAGCTCCAAAGTGTATTTAGAGTCATTTTTTTTGGAGGGCAGTTGTGGTTCAGAGATTTGCCCAAAGTCACAGAGCTAGTTTGTGTATGTGTGTGTGTGTGTGTGTGTGTGTGTGTGTGTTAAGTGTCTGAGGTCAGATTTCAACTCTGGTCCTTCTGACACCAGGTCCAGTGCTCTATTCACTGTGCTACCTAGCCACTCCTTTGAAGTAATTTTTTTTTACATGAATTGGAGGAGGTGGAAGTGGGAGCCATGTAGAAGTCATGTTTCTACTCCACCATCTCAGCTCCACCCCCCCTAAAGTTCTCTTTTATTCAATACAAAAATACAGTATATAAAATAGAGTATAGAACCATGTACCTGCCATTGCCAATTTCCCTGCTTATATTCTAGTTTATTTACTGGTCCTACTGGTTGTGTTTTTAAAATGTAACCATACACACACACACACACACACACACACACTCACACACATACACTTCTGCATTAGAAGCGTTAAAAATAACTTACTTTTTCGTAAAGAAAGTATAAAAGTGTAACATGTAAGTTTATTATGTTGAAAGGTCAGCTGTTAAAGGAAATCTCCAAAATTATGGATCTGGAGGGTCTTTTCAAAATGGAGCTACAAAGTACCATTATTTATGCCATGATATATAACAATACAATTTTAAGCTTAAATAATTGACTATTGGTTAATTTGAAAAATTCAGTTCTCCTACATGTCTTCTAGAATTCTCATTAGCTTAAGTTATATGGTATCTCCCCAATAGTACTGAGTACAATTATGCACTTCATTAATTGGTGAAATGCCATACAGACTCACTAAGGAAGTGATCCTTTACATGGGAATAAGAATACTTTTCCAAACAATACCTGTTTCTTAATCTATCTAGACCTCTGTTTCTCCATCATTTATATGAAGGGATTAGACTAGATTAGATGATCCCTATCGACCAGTCCAACTTCAGATCCTCTCTTCAATGACTTGAAGTCATTTGGCTTATTTAATATCCAAATGGTGGATGGCCCGTTAGTTCCCTTAAGAGTTAAAAAGGTCTTCTTTTCTTAAATTAGATTGTGTAGTTAATGATATAAACTGCTCTGCTTTGACATAGAGAAGCAATTTACTTTGGATTGCCTCAGAGGCACCAAGCATTTCCCACAATAGAGAATTTTATACTTTTCTAAATGTGATCTTTATGGTAAGCCATTTGGCTTATCAATGGCATAATCTATATCAGTATTCCTAAATAGTAGCATATTATTAGGTCAGAATGACAGCCTCCACCTAGACAAGAGACATCTAATTCAAGAATACATCTGGCTGTTGTATTAGTTAGCCAAGAATATTGAAGGTATTTTTCACTTCAGTAGTCTGTAACCCATTTAATCATTGTCTTCCCAATTGTCTTTCCCCATCACTAATTGTTAAATTCACTTTGGAACAATTTACTTTAACAACAAATTACCCCAGTCTTAGGAAGAATGAAAGCAGAAAACAAGCCTTGACATTCAGCCACAAACTTAAAAGTCACCAAAGAACTGGAATTTTTAACACTGCTCAGAAAACAAACAATATTTTTCTGTCATTTCCCAGTCCCTCGCTGCCTTTTAGGTAACTTAATTTTTTTAAAATGTGATTTGTTATAAAGTCAACTTTTAAACTCAACAAAACAAATTAACCGTACTTTGAAAATATTGCATTTGAATGAATGTCTTTCAACATACAAAAAAAGCCATAATAACTTGTTGATCACTCCCTCCACTCCCTTCAATTTGCTTTGTTTGTTTGCCCTTATACATTTTTATTTAGTCCTGTTTAATATGTAATCTCCTTTGGTTCTATATTCTTTCATAAAAGTCTTTCTGACATATATTTATATTACTCATAAATCTATGTTGCATTAGAATATTCCATTATACTAATATGGCACAATTTATTTGGCTATCACTTAATTGTTGAACATTCAGATTGTTTACAGGTTTTTGCCAATATAAATAATGGTGCTATAACTATATCTGAAGAGAAACACAAATATTTATTGAATGCCTCTTTTTTTTCCAGAACAGAATGCTAAGCACTACTGGAAAAAGAAAGAAAGGAAAGGAAAAAGACAACAAAAAATATAGAAAGAAGGGCAACACAGAACCAGGCCTGGAAGAATTTTTAGCCAAATTGGAAAGATAAGGTATGTACATGTGAAAAGTTAGATCACCATGTAAGAGCCAAATATGTAAGAGCAAGAAATGCCACAGCAATAAGATATTGCAAAGTAACAGATTTAGGTTAGATGTGCAGGTTAAACTACCTAACAATTAGAGATGTCCAAAAGAGTAATAGGCTGCCTCAGGAGATAGTATCTTCCCTATAGCTGGAGGTTTTCAAATGGAAACTAGATGACCACTTGTTGGAAGTATTGTAGGGAGAATTCCTATTCCATTGCAGGTTTCACTAACAGCCTTCTAAAGCTCCTTCCAGTTGTGGTGTTAGTGGTTCTCTTCTGTCATCTAATGACTGGTACATAAATGACATAGGAGAGACAGACAGACAGAGACACAGAGAGAGACACACACAGAAAGAGAAACAGAGAGAGACAGTGAGACAGAGAGGGAGGGAGGGAGAGATGGTGGTGGAGACAGAGAGAGAGAGAGAAAGAGCACAGGCTATATGCAATGGTTGGGGATGGGAGAGAAATTTCATTGAGGAATTGAAACATGAGTTATGCCTTGAATAACAGATTGAATTTGTATCTTCCAAGATTGGCAAGACCACCATTCCAGTGAGGTAACAACTCGAACAAAGTTAAATGCAGATGATACGTTTAGAAGGCAATGAATAGGTTAGATTTTAATAAATGATATGTGTATCAGTGCATTGGAAAGATCTGAATGCAAAATATTGAGTTTAGATTGTTTTAGGCATTAAGGAGCCATTGAATACTTTCTTTTGTCTTGTTATTTCTGTATTTAAGTGGTATGGTGTGTGTTCTGTTTTAAGAAAATCAAGCAGAATTTTGCATTTTGGATTACAGTGAGTAGAGAATATAGAAAGGGAGACATTTTTAGCTTCTTCTTTGGTCTCTAATGAGCAGTCAATTGTACTTGTAACTGAAGCCATTCCATTCACAATCCTGGCTTAATCTTTGGTAATTTTAACAAAAATATATATTTTGAATAAACATTATCTAGTCTAGTGATTCCCAAGACATACATTGAAAAACCCTACAAGTTGAGTGAAAGAGTTTTTGTAAGATATGGGCAAATGCATATGCAGTTCCATAAATCAGTGAACAGACATCTGTAAGCTGAACAAACTCTGGCTCACATATATATTACTGTTTTCATATTTTATATAATTAACAAATTCATTTAAAAGCATTAATGAGTTCATAAGTTTTTTCTGTCATAATGTATTTTCCCAGTCAGTAAATACTAATAATAAGTTTACTTTTATAGAGCCCAAGAAAATTTTTTGATATTCAAAAGTTTTCCAGTTTTTAATGATTGGGAACTTCTGGGCTAGTTGAGAAAACACTGGACTAGGAGGGGAACCTTAGAATTCAGTTCTTTCTCTGTCTCTAACTCACCATATGACCATAAGAAAGTCATATAACCATTCTAGATCTTAGTTCTTCATTTATTTAATGTAGATAATAATTCCTGCTCTCCCTTAAAGAAATATTATAAGAATACTTTGTTTAGGAAAGAGCTCCAAATAAGAAAAAAAATGAAAGAAAAGCAAAAACATCATGCAAATATATAGTAATACACATTTAGCTTTGAAGGATCTGCTAAGCCATGGAATAAATACAAAATAATTTCAGCTAATCATAAAGTGCAATATCCATGAAACTCTGTTTCAGCATAATTTTAGTTGCAAAATGCATAACTGGGCCTCTTCTTGAAGAGGGACCCATATATTATCTACAAATACTAATTCAAAATATGTGCTTGGGGATGATAGATCCTGGTGCACCTCCTCCCTTGGAGATTCTAAGAGCTTCTGGGGCCCTCTGAAAGTACTTCATGTAGGTAACATAGTTCAATAGTACTTTGAAATCCTGGGACAAACTTCTTCAGTTCAAGGTCATAGTCAGCAACCTCTTAGAACAGCAATTCTCCAGTACTCCAGAATTTAAACCTTGGAATTGACAATTTACTCATTTTCTTCTCATGCCCTTATCTTTGTGAGTCATTGATTCATAGTTTATCCCATTCGTACTAGCTTTAAGTGAAAGTTTCCACTTATTTTGATCTATCTTGTTAATATTGATCTTGACTCTACTGTTACCCAGAGCAATATTACCTTTGAAATTAAATTCGTACACATAGAGGTGAAATTGTATCTTCTAGGCGTTACATTAGTCAAAATTATAAAATTGGATGAAAAGTTTAGAGAAATCATGGAGGAATGATGTAGGATACTTGTAGTAATTCATAACTTTTTAAGATTTTATGAAGTAATAGTTTAAGGAAAACACTGTTTTCAAATATTGTTATTATCCAAAAGTTCCCTTTCACAACTTCTCCTGTTGTCCTTACCTCCCTACCTTCTCTCATGCTTCTTCTATGTCATCTTCTCCATTCATCAACAAAACATTATTTTATCCTACTGTAGTATAATTTTAAGTTATAATCTCAGAACCTCTAAAGTCCTCAACTTTGAATATTCACCCATCTTAGATTCTCTGTGCCACTGAGAGTTTAACTATTTGGAAGATGACACTTAGTTGATATCACTATTCCAACATCATCCAATCAGTACTTTTTTAGCTCTGCTGCGTGAAAAATTAGGTGGTTAGAGGAATAAGTAAGGTAATTACGTTGCTTTCAGCTCTCCACATTTCTCCAAAGGCTTTCATCTTGTCTCTTCCTGCTGACTGATTTTTTTTCAAGTCATTAAACTGATTGTATTAATTATATGGATGTTTTTGTCACTAACATACTATGCCTATTGCTTTTCTTTAATGCTTAATAGCATTTTATGGATGACGAAGGGATAATGAATAGGTCCCTAGGGAACAGTGTATTATTCCATGTTATTGCTCAGTCCTTTGTATCTGAGAACTATAAATAATAAAAGAATTTAAATGGAAAATAAGTTCATAGAATTGGGAATTTTACATGCCTGACCTTTTCTTCTATGCATGACATAACCCTAATAACAAAATGTTTACCTTAGGAGGTAATACATATGGGATTAAGCTGCTAGGCAAGGAAGGTGACCAGAAATAACTAATTTGTAGCTAATATTTTTCAAGGATGTCTATTGAAAATCAAAATGTTGGGGCGACCAGGTAGCACAGCAAGTAAGAGAACCAGCTCCAGTGTTGGGATGACCTGGAGATCGAATCCCGGGTTCAGACACTTAGCACCCACCCAGAAACACCTGACTGTGCAACCTTGAGCAAGTTACCTAACCCCAATTGCTTAGGGGCAGCCAGGTGGCTCAGCTAGTAAGAGCACTGGCCCCAGTGTCAGGATGACCTGGGGATCAAATCCGGGCTCAGATACTTAGCACCACACCCAGAAATAACTGGCCATGTAACCTTGAGCAAGTTACTTAACCCTGATTGCTTAAAAAAAAAGAAAATCAAAGTGTATAAGTTGGACTCCCCCCAAAAAAAGTTTAGTAAAGACAATGAGATGTATAGGAAGTATAAAGCAATTCATGGAGTAAAACTGACTGTTTAGATTAGACTTCATCTCATACCGAATTATAAGAATTTTACTGAAAATTTTTGTTTCTCTTTTTTTTTAATTTTTAAAAATCATCAGGCACACAAGAAAATTAATCCCCTGGTCATTTTTAAGGGTGGGGATAGGAGTGGAGAGTGTGTGTTTATACCAATATTTTCCCCAAAGAAATGTCTCCTAAAGAGGAAGATAACATAAAAAGTGGAAAAAACTCTTGTCTAGGAGTAAAAGACCTAGGTTCTCATCCCAGCTTTCTACCTAATTGCCTTTGAAATAACCAGAAAATGCCCTTACATTTCTCCAAACCCCTTGGCTTCAGTTTCATCATCTGAAAAATGGAGAGCCGTGGAACACCTGGCCTGCCCACTTGTAAAGCCAAACAAGAGCAGCTTTCCAGAACACTGCTACTGTGAACAGCTTTAAGGTTCTGATTACATTGTGTAGTGAATTCTCTACTTATTCAGCAGTAAATTAAACAAAACATTCACAGAAACCAAAGTACAACATTCACAGTGTTATAACTTAACAACTTATCACTAAAGTGGCCACATAGTTTTAAGCAAAAAGTACTCAATAATTCCTTAACTTAATCATCCTTGAGGAGCAAGCCTCCCTTAATGGACACAAAGTACAAAGATCAAAGTTCTCCACCCCTAGGTCACAGTAAATCATGATCTGCTCAGTCAGCATTAAGTACCAAAGGAGAGGTCTTTTCATCTTGACTCAAGGCTGGCTCTCAGATTCCATGGTTCTTCTTTCAAGGGTCCAGCTCTTGCCTGAATCTACTCAACTGTCACCTGGATTCAAAGGTAGGCACCTCTCAGCTCCTTGTCCAGCTCCTCATCTAGTAACTCATCCAGTTTCCTCACCCAGGTCCCATTCCATACTGAAGTTCATAGGGTAAAGTCCACCTCAAGTCCTTCACAGTTTCTGTTCCTGGGAAGACAAAGCTTAACAGAGCCACAGTAACATTCATGCAGGAATCAATAATTTCATTAAAGAAAATGACAACAATGAAACAACATGAAAATATATGGCATACATCTGAAGGTAGTACTTGGGGAAAATGTATATCTCTAATTGCTTACATCAAGGTAAAATTTTTTTTAAAAATGCAGAACCATGAATTGGGAAAATGTATATCTCTAACTGGTTACATCAAGGTAATTTTTTTTTAAAAAGCAGAACCATGAATTGGCATGTAACTAAAAAAAGTTTTAAAAGAACAAATTAAAAATCCACAATTAAATACCAAATTGGAAATCCTAAAAATAAAAGGAAAAATAAAAAAAATGAAAGTAAGAAAACCATTGAACTAAAAAATTAAGACTAAAAGCTGGTGTTATGGGGAAAAATAGGTAAACCATTGGAAAATTTGATTTAAAAGAGGAAAGAGGAAACCAAAATTTCTGTTGTCAAAAATGAAAGGGATAAATTCACCACCATTGAAGAAGAAATTAAGAAAACCATTAGGAGTTATTTTGCCCAATTATATGCCAATAAACTTGACAATATAAATGAAATGGATTAAATATCTACAAAAATATAAATTAACAGAAAAGGAAAGAAATAACCCAGTCTTAAAAAAAGAAATTGAACAAGCCATCAATGAATTTCCTAAGAAAAAATCCCCAGGACCAGATGGATTCACAAGTAACTTCTACTGAACATTTAAACATACTAATCCCAAGACTATATAAACTATTTGGAAAAATAGACAAAGACAGAGTTTACCAAATTCCTTTTGTGGCAAAAATATGGTGCTGAACCCAAACCAAGAAGACCCAAAACAGAGAGAAAAATTTATAGAGGAGTTTCCCTAATGAATATTGATGCAAAAATGTTAAATAAAATAGTAGCAAAGAGATTACAGCAATATTTCACAAGGATCATAAATGTATAGCAGAAATGCAGGGCTGGTTCCATATTAGGAAACATACCAGCCCAATTGATAAAACCAACAGAAATCATGTGATTATCTCAAAAGATGCAGAGAAAGCTCTTGACAAAATATAACACCCATTCCTATTAAAAACACTAGAGATCATAGAAATAAATGATGCTTACTTTAAAACTATAACCAATATTTATCTAAAACCATCAATAAGAATTATATTTAATGGGGATGAGCAAGAAGCCTTCCCAGTACAATCAGGAATGAAGCAAGAACGCCCATTATTACATCTGTTATTTAATATTGTACTAGAGACATTAGCTACAGCAATGAGAGAAGAAAAAGAAATTAAAGGAATTGAATAAGCAGGAAACAAAACCATCACTCTTTGCAGATGATATGATACTACCTTTTAAAAAATCTTACAGAATCAACTGAAAAACTGCTTAAAATTAACAACATTAGCAAAATTTCAGGATACAAAATAAGCAACATAAATCAACAGGATTTCTTGCCAACAAATCACAGCAGTAAGATAGGAAAAGAAATTCCATTTAAAATATCTGTAGACAGTTTCAAATGATAAGGATTCGACCCAAACCCTGGAACTATATGAACAAGACCACAAAACACTTTTCACACATATAAAGACAGATCTAAACAATTGGGAAAATATTATTTCTCATTGGTAGAATGAGCCAATATGATAAAAATGACAGTTCTATCTAATCTGTTTATTCAGTGCCATACCAAACTATTAAAAAATATGTTATAGAGCTGGAAAAAATAATAAAATTAATCTAGAAGAGCAAAAGCTCAAGGTTATCAAGGGAATCAATGAAAAATAATGTGAAAGGTGTTTTGGGACAGAGCCAAGATGGTGGCATAGAAGCAAGAAAACTCCATGAGCTCCCCTCATAACCACCTCCAATACCTATAAAATATAGCTTTAAACAAATTTTAGAGCTACAGAACCCACAAAGGGGCAAGAGAGAAACAAATTTCCTGCTGAAGGCAGCCCAGCAGACCTAGAGGAAGGGTCTATTACACTGAGCTGGGAGCCAAGACTACCCCATGTGAGCCCTCAGTTTTAGCCACAGGGCAGCCCTGACCAGAGGCAGCTGAAGCAGACATCAGGAGAGTGAATCACCAGTAGCTATGGTAGTTTCCATACTTATAAGTCCATAAATGCCAAAGACAAAGTAAGAGGTCACCGTAGAACTTTGTTGGAACTGGGGGGAACAGAAGAGCATTGTCTGGATCCTGCCCCCAGGGCAAGAAGCAGCAGAGGTACAACACTGTGCAGCTGCCACATGGCAGCTTCCCAGCTCCTGCCCTGCAGATCATAGGGGGACAAAGCAACCATTCAGAGGGTAATTGTGCTTTAACCTACTTGGAACTGGATCACTGTCTAGGGTGGAGGTCCTGGGTTGTGTGGCCAATGGGCCAAAGCTTGGGGCTACAGAGAGGGAACCCAACTAATAGCTCTGTCAGCTGAGAAAACCCCAGTGATTTTGGGCAAAGCTCTCCTCTCTGGAAGTAGAGTTCTACTGTGTCAAAGAGCCCAAAAGTCAGGTAATTGACTGGCAACATGAGCAAGCAGAGGAAGCAAAGAAAGCACAGCAATAACCTTAGATTCTTTTGGGGGGTACAGAAAGGATCAAAGAATGGAATAGGAGGAAAACAACAAAGTTAGAACTCCTGCATCAAAAGCTTCCAAGAAAAATATGAATAGGTTACAGGTCATGGAGAAGCTCAAGAAGAATTTTGAAAATCAAGTAAGAGAAGTGGAGGAAAATTGGGAAGAGAAATGAGAATGATTCAAGAAAAACAAGAAAATCAAGTCAACAACGTGACTGGAGAAAATAACACCTTAAAAAATAGACTAACTAAAATGGCAAAAGAGGCCCAAAAAACAAATGAGGAGAAGAATGCCTTAAAAAGCCAAATTTGCCAGATGGAAAAAAGAATCTCAAAAGCTCACTGAAGAGAATTGTTCCTTAAAAATTAGATCTAGCAGCTTCTAAATTAAGGCATTAAAGATCTTGGAATATGATATTCCAGAGGTCAAAGAGCTAGGATTAAAACCAAGAATCACCTACCCTGCAAAACTGAATATCATGTTTCAGGGGAAAATGTGGTTATTCAATGAAATAGAGGATTTTCAAGCATTCTTGATGAAAAAACAGAATTGAATAGAAAATTTGGCATTCAAATACAAAAAACAAGAAAAACATGAGAAGGTAAAAAGGGAAAAGAATTCATAAGAAACTTATCAAAGTTGAACTATTTACATTCCTACATGCAAAGACAATATTTGTAACTTATGAAACTCTTCTTAGTATGAGGATAGTTGAAGGGAATATAAATGTGTGCATATATATATATATATATATGTATGTATACATACATATATGTCTATATAGGAGGGTCTATATGCATATGAATACATATGTGAGTGTGTGTGTATATGTGTGTGTGTTTACAGGTATACATAGACAGAGGTCACAGGGTCAATTGAATAGGAAAGGATGATGTCGAAAAAATAAAATTAAGAGGTGAGAGAATAATATAATGAGAGGAGATAGGGAGTGACAGAATAGGGTAAATTTTCTTATACAAAAGAGGCAAAAGAAAACTGTTACAATGGAGGGGAAGAACAGGAAGGCAAAAGGGAATGGGTCAACCTTACTCATTGAATTTGGCTTAAGGGGGGAATAACATACACACTAAATTGGGTATCTTATCATACATGAAAGTAGGGGGAAAGGGGATAAGAGGGGGCATGAGAGATGGTAGGGCAGATAGGGGGAAGTGTAGTTGGAAGCACACACTTTTGAAAAGGGATAGGGTCAAAGTAGAAAATAGAACAAGTGGGGTACAGGATAGGATGGAGGGAAATATAGTCAGTCATTCACAATATAGCCACTATGAAAACGTTTTGCATAACTACACAATTACAACCTACATTGAATTGCTTATCTTCCCAGTAAGAGTGGGTGATGAGGGAAGAAGGGAAAGAATCTGGAATTCAAAGGTTTAAAATCAAATGTTTAAAAAAATTAGTATTATTATTTTTTACATGCAATTGGGAAATAAGATATACAGGCACTGGGGTATGGACATCCATCTTGCCCTACTGGAAAATCAGAATATAGGAGAGAGCATATTGGGGTAGGGAATATTCAATGGGATAGCTCTTTTGGGGTGGTGGGTAGGGGAAAGACAGGGAGAAAATTTGTAACTTAAAATCTTGTGGAAATGAATGTTGTAAACTAAAAATAAACATAAAATTAAAAAATAATATGAAAGAAGGCAGTCTATCCCTACCAGATCTCAAACTATTATAAAGCGATAATTATCAAAACAATGTGGTACTGGCTAAGAAATAGAGTGGCGGATCATTGGAATAGATTAGGAACAAACTACATTACAGTAAATGACCATAGTAACCTAGTATATGATAAACCACAAAATCCAAACTTTTGAAACAAAAACTCCTTTGACAAAAACTTCTGGGAAAACTAACAGTGTAGTAGAAACTAGACATAGACCAACATAAATGATGATATCATAAGCAAATTAAGAGAGTGTAAAATAGTTTATCTGTCAGATTTATGGATATGGGAAGAATTTAGGACCCAAGAACATATAGAGAGTATTACAAAATGTGAAATAGGTCATTTTGATTACAGAAAATTAGAAAGTTTTTGCACAAAGGAAAACAATACAATCAAAATTATAAGGAAAATAGAAATATTGGAAAAAAATTTTGCTACAAACCTCTATATAGAGAATGGTGTCAAATATATAAAAATACAAGTTATTCCCCAACTGATAAATTTTTAAGTGATAGGAACAGGCAATTTCCAGACAAAACAATAAAAACCATCTTTATTCACAAGAAAAAATGATCTAAATCATTGTTGATAAGAGAAATGCAAATTTAAAAATCTCTGAGGTTCTACCTCACACCAATAAGTTTGACTAATAGGATAGAATAGGAGAATTTTGGATATTGGTGGGTATGTGGGAAAACTGGGACAATAATGCACAGTTGGTGGAGTTGTGAGGCTGATCCAACACATTCTGGGAAAGCAATTTGAAACTATGCTCAAAGGGTTATAACTGTGCCTACCCTTTAATCTTGCAGTGCCACTACTAGGTCTGTATCCCAAAGGCATCCAAAAAAAGTGAAGAATGATATATTTGTACAAAAAAAATATTTATAGCAGCTCTTTTTGGTGGTGACTAAAAATTAGAACTTAAAGGAATGCCCATCAGTTGGGAAATGACTAAATAAGCTGTGGTATATGATTATAATGGAATACTGTTGTACTATAAGAAATGACAGGCAGGATGCTTTCAGAAAAATCTGTAAAGACTTACATGAACATAGTGAAATGAACGAAACCAGGAGAACATTATATACAGTAACAGTGGCATTGTTTGATGAAGAATTGTGAATTACTTAGCTATTCTCAGCAATCCAGTGATCCAAGACAATCCCAAAGGACTAATGATAAAGCATAATATCCTTTTTCAGAGAAAGAACTGATATTGACTGAACATAGACTGAAACATGTGATTTTTTGCTTTCTTTTTTTCTTTTATTCAAGTCTTCTTGTACAAAATGCCTAATGGAAATGTTTTACAAAAATTTTTTTTTTAAATAAATAGATCAACATTATAAGAAACAAGAGAATGAATTTGTGGAGGAAGGAAGGGAAATAATATTATTTTAAAAATTATGTAAAATACATATCCTTGATCAAACTGGATAATAAAAAAGAGATTCCTTTACCACAGAAAGATATTTTGTACCTGCTTTCACTCAACATTTATTAAGAGTATCAACTTCCAACTAAATTTATCTTAAAAGTTAATTTAAGAGCATCTTTTATGGCATTTGTTTCTGTCATCAAAATTATTATGACTGTCTAAAGGGCTCAGTAAGTATGATCAATAAGTATAAATATGTCCTAAACCTCTTCCATTTGTAATGTCTGGGAAATTGTATGTCCTTTCCACCATCACTTTTTCCTTCCCTAGGTAGTTATTGGGCTTAGTGGAATACTCTGATTTTCAGCAAAGTTGCCGGTGTCACTAAAAGAGAAGAATGCTCAAAATAGGAAAGAAGAGGCTAGCTCCAATAAAGTATGTTTTCTTCTAATCTCAAAGGGCTCCCAAGATATCTATAAGACCAAGTGAGAGAAATATCCCTGCTGCATTATTAGTCTTCTTTGGTTGTTTTTGTTTTGTTGTGTTTGCTGTACCTTGTTACTTTATTAGTAGCTTATTTATATCAGCAGGGTTACTCCATAGAAAACACTCTATGGAACAACTTTTAATAAAGCATTGGAGATTTGTAAAAATAATTTCTATTTTTTAAAAAGAGAAACTTTAAATTAGATTTATTTACTTTGAGGATTGACTGAGAAAGAGGGAAACACTTCCATTTTTAAAATAGGAAATTGTCTTATCCTGACGCTGTAAGTACTCAATACTAGTTAATTACCTGATTTCTTAGAGATCAGCATTCTGTGTAAGAACAATGTGAGTGCTTGTGATGACCAATAGGACTACCCCAGAAGGACATAATAAGGTTGTGACAAGGGGGCATTGAATTCCTCAGAATAGAATGAAAGAATACAATTGAATAGAAACTCCTGGAAGGCAGGTAATATTTACTTTTGTTTTTATATTCCCTTGCATCTAGCACAGTAAGTGGCCCACTGCTTGAAAAATGCTCATTATGGATGGATGGATGGATGGATGGATGGATGGATGGATGGATGGATGGATGGATGGATGGAT
>NW_027185655.1:82770739-82788164 GCF_028583685.1 Petaurus breviceps papuanus
GATGGATGGATGGATGGATGGATGGATGGATGGATGGATGGATGGATAGATGGATGGATGGATGGATGGATGGATGAATGAATGGGTGGATGGGTGGATGGGTGGATGACTGGCTGGTTGGAAAAACAAACTAAATTATGCACCCAATCCCAATGAAAATACAAGTGAATGAAAACCTGAACTCATTAAAATCACATTTGAATTGTTGCTTTTATTTAATATTGGCACAATCAAAAAAAAAAAGGGAAAATTGTAAACATGTTCTAAACCAGATCTGCCTCATCTTTTATTTAAGCTGGTATCATTTGGCTGAAGTGTACTTTTCTACAGTAATTCTCAGCCCTTCTTGGCATGGTTTATGGTATCTGGAGATAGTTATTGTGTTGCATAGCTGACATTTCAGAGAAAAGGGGGCTTACAATTAACTGTACCTGATCCTTCAGTGGTATTCATTAGATAGAAAAAAAAATCTCTTGCTATCAATTTATCTTTCTAGAAGGTTATGTTTGATTTATGCTTGTAAGACTGAATGATCATACTATCAGAAAGAAGATTAGTATTTCTCATTTTTAGCCAAATTACAATGCTGTTATATGAAGAAGCACATGATTCAATAGCTAAAGATAATAGGACCATATTATACTACTGGTAGAGCTGTAAATTGGTGCAATCATTTTGGAAGCAACATGGCATTATATAATAAGAGCTAAAAAACTGTTCATATACTTTGACCCAGTGATCCCACTATTAGAACTAGACCACAAGTATATTATTGACAAGGAAAAAAGAAGGCACTTGCACAAAAATATTCCTGGTAGCGTTATTCATAATAGAAAAAAAACCTATAAACAACCCATAGGTCAATCAATTGGGTAATGACTGAGCAAATTGTAGTATTTGCATACCATAGACTATCCCTATTCTAAAAGAAATAGCAAATTTGAGGAATAGCAAGAAATCCAGAATGACATATATGAAGTCATATAAGGGAAAGTAATCAGAATTGAAAGAAGCTGTGTACAGCTATAGAAATAAGAATAATTTAACAGCAACACATTATTATTCTATCAAGTTCAGAAAAATACACTGAAGGGAAAAATAGAAATATGATACTGAAACAAGCAAGATATTTTGATTTTGTTACTATCTTGTAAAATTAATATACACCTAATGAACACATACATACTGAGTGGTAGAGGTTTATGGTTTCATTTACAATCTGTATTTTGCTTCAGTTTATGGATTTGAATGTTTATTTTGATAGTTAATAAGTTTATGAAAACAAAGATAATAAGATAAAAGGCTTTTATGACTAGAATAGATCTTAGCCATTACATAGTCCAATTACAGTTAGGGAAACTGAGGCAAAGAGAAGAAATGACTTCCTTAAGATCATATAAGTAAGTGACAGAGTTCAGACTCAAACCCAATTTTTCTGATTTCTAATTAAGTTTTATTTCCACTACCCCATGCTGCCTCTAAATTCAGGCTTTCCAAAAACATGTAAAATTTGAAAATTCCATCCATCTTCTTAACACCTACGCAGTACTCTCTGGAACACCTATTTACACATGAAGGTTTGCCAGTGTAACCACAGGAAAAAAATGATTAAATAAATCCTCTTACACCAACTTCTGGGGGCAAAGAGAGGCAATGTTTTATACTTCTCTCTACTCAATATTTTAGTTTGTCACAGAATTTAGACACATTTTGGTGCATTCACATGTGTTGTTATTTTTTTTTCTCCTTGTACATGTTCTTTTGGTAAACTACATCAGTAACAAGTGAGGCATTTAAAAGAAATAGAAAAGAGGATTGTCATGTTTTGTCACTCACTGATTTGGAAATAGTAATCTACCAACTATCCTGGTTGTTTACTGTAGCTATTGATAGTTGAAAAATTGTCTATGCCCATAAATTTTGAATTAGAATTGTCAAAGTAGTATTAGCCATTCCTTACTTTACAACCTAAGCATTCAGTTGCAAATTAAAACTCTAGGAAAGGAAAGGAAAGGGGTTTAAATACATTGCTTGCTTTGAAATTCTGTGCAAATTTAATGTCTTGCTTAAGGGTAAAATATTTGAGCTTTGGTTCCACATCTATAAAATGGAGATCTTAATACTTTCCAATCTCTACTTAAAAGCAATATGGTGAAAAGACTTTTAAATGTTAAAGCGCTATGTAGATATAAATATATGCTTCTATCTATCTGCATACAGGTGTCCTATTGTTGCTATTATTAGTAGTAATTATTATTATAATTATTGGACTTGTTAACAGTATAACTTTGTTGTCATATTCTTAATCTGGTTTCTATCCTAGCTGTTCTCTGAGACTGCTCTCCCTAAAGTCATTAAAGACCTGCTTTATAGGAGCCTTTTAAAACATTTCATTGTTTTGTGCACTTTTCAACACTTTTGGCCATTCTCCCCTTTCTCCTTCCTCTTGCTTTCTCCTTCCTTGGATTCTTCTCTCTTTTCTGGTTAGATCTTTTCTAAATAGGTTTCTTGTTTCATCTCTTCTTGCCCCTAAACTTAGGCCAACACAAAGCTACTGTCTGTATCTAGCTTCAGTGCTGTATTTATAAATGTAACTTGCTTTTTCAAGTCCTATCATCCTTCTTGTTTTCAATCATCACCTCTATGTGGGCGATTCTCGTATTCTCTACACTATGTTCCACTCCCATATTTTCAATTGCCTAATAGGCATCTTCCCATGAGGTGTACTGACTTCCTCTAAAATTCAGCCTATAAAAAAATTGAATTCATTTCTCCCCCTCATGGAATTTTGTAATTCTTATCAATTTTTAATGATAAAACCATTCACCTACTCAATACAGACTCAAAATCTTTGTCATCTTTGAGTCTTCCCTCTCCTTTACCTACATTTTTTAGTCACAGAATCACAATCCAAGATCACATGATATTGATTTGAAGCTTGAAGGGACCTTAGAGGCCATGGAATTCAATTGCCTCATTTTACAGATAAGAAAACTAAGTCCCTTTGAAGTGACATGCTTTGCCCACCAGCACATAAGTAGTAGAGGCAGATAGATGGCTAAATAGAGCACTGAACCTGGAGTCAGGAGATTGTTCTTTGTTTTTCAGTCACGTCTGACTCTTCATGATCTCATTTGGGGTTTTCTTGGCAAAGATACTGGAGGGAGGAAAAGAAGGAGATAGAGAAAGACAGAGACAGAGAGAGACAAGGAAAGGAAAGGAAGGAAGGAAGGAAGGAAGGAAGGAAGGAAGGAAGGAAGGAAGGAAGGAAGGAAGGAAGGAAGGAAGGAGGGAAGGAAGGAAGGAAGGAAGGAAGGAAGGAAGGAAGGAAGAAGGAGGGAAGGAAGGAAGGAAGAAAAGGAAGGAGTAAAGGAGGGAAGGAGTGAAGGAAGAAAGGAAGGAAGAAAAAGTGAGTTGCTTTTATTTGAGAAAGATGGAATAACAGAACTGGAAGGAATCTTGGATATCACCTAGTCAAACCCTTTAATTTTTAGAGAAGGAAACTGAGCACTAGATAAAGATAAAGGATAGAGATAGAAATGAGAGTGATAGATATAGAGACAGAGACACATTGATATATATAGAATATTGGTAGGGGAGAGAGAGAGACAGAGAGAGAAAGGGAGACAGAGAGAGACGCAGAGAGAAAGAGAGACAGAGAGAGACAGAGAGAGAGAGAGAGAGAGAGAGAGAGAGAGAGAGAGAGAGAGAGAGAGAGAGAGGAGAGAGAGAGAGAGATTTTGGCTTTGTACTCTTGTCTAAGATAATTCTTTTGGGGTTTTTTTGGTCTTGTTTCCAAGGAAAGCAGCATATCCCCTTAGTACTTTAAATTTTTGTGTATGTGTAATGAAAATGTGAGTAGTATGCATCTCAAGGTACTTAGAAGAATTATTGTATATGCATATATGCATAGATACATATATAAAATAAATACAAGTATTTCTCTGAAGCAATCTAATATGGATTTGATTTATTCAGGTAGACTTATGATTATCTAGTTGTATATGTACTCCCTTCTTAGATTTCTAAGTTCCTAGTGGTAATTTTAGATTCACTAAACTAGATGTTTTTTATTATCTAGGATCAAAACACAGATATCACTGTTTGAACCACAGGCTGTACACATGAATTGCTATATAACTCTTTTCCATCTTACTAAGAAAATTATGAACCCAACTGTAACACCTGAAGGTTATTGTTATTAAAATTTATCATGTTATCATAAGCCAATTTTCCTAGTCTATGGAGATTTTTTTAAAAATTTAAATCAATCTTCCAAAGTGTTATGATCTATAACATGAGAGGATTGTATAAAGATAATCTGTTTTGTTTTTCTTAACTCTAGATCTTTTAGTTAGATCAAAATTATGTAATGTTTGAAAGTTTACAAAATATTTTCTGTAAAATAATGAGATAAATAGTACAAAAACTTTCATTGCTAATTCAAAGAAGAGACACTGAGAACTTCTAGTCGTAGAAATTTGGTGCTCACCATATAACTTATTGAGCTATGACTCTCATTTATATTGAGTTATGTCTCATGACTTCAAGTCCAACTGTCTGTACACTACATCACAGTGCTTCTGAGGACCCGTCCTTACCATAAGAGCACTTTATAAAAAATAAAGAGGAGGAGAGAAATGTGCACATTTGATATTCATATTATTTATGCCTTGATTTAGTACAGATCAAAGGCTCTCCTATGGCATCATTGTATTACCTTTGAAGGTAGACTTGAAAAATAGCAAATGGACACTTAGTATTGACCTTTAAGCTCAACAAGTTCATAAATCATTTTTATGACTGTAATTAAAGACCTACTCAGATAACATATGCATCATATTGTGGAAATAATTCTGAATTCTCACAGACAACATCAGTGGAAAAGAAGCTCTTTGCAGGTCTATCAGAGGTTTGAATATAATGCCAGTGACATTATATCTGTCATCTGAGGACAGGACTGACTAATTTCATGAATACTTATCAACAATTTTACCATGATATAACAAATGTTTTGCCTTAGCTATATGAATTAAGTTGCTTTGGTAAACTGATGTAGTTTATCAAAGCAACAAGGTGAAGAAGAAATAATAAATATCAATACTGTGCATATCCTCAGTCATGTGAAGAGGTTGCTATCTGTTTCAGTGGAGGACCTACCTACTCTGATGAGTTCATAAGTCCTGAAATTTATTTGTCTTTTCTTGGAACTTTTCTACCATCCTTTTTGGATCTCTCTTATGAACTCCTATGGTAGTACAGCAAACATCTATTTTGGCACCTTTTTTGCACTGGTTGACTGCTCAAAATGTATTTCTTTCTATTAGCAGGCACACCCTTCTTCTATTAGTATTTTCTTTTCTTAGAAACTTCTATCTTGCACATAGCCTTGCCAATTGGTATCTCCATGCCTGTGACATGAGAGGTGGGGAAGCAACAAGCTATGTGTGTGTATGTCTTCTCCTCCTCCCCTTTCTTATGAAATCTATGGATTATTCAAGCCTCTTTGGAATACTCAAAATTTCAAATACATGGAGTGACCACAGACCTAGGAATACCAGACCTTGTACCTGGGATTTAGGTGTGGTGAGAACTTGTTATTATGATGATCCCAAGGCAAAATGGTAACCTCTTGGATCATGGCTTCTATGACCTACATGTCATTGATTCTGAACCTCTGGTAAAATTGATGACAATCTCTTCCATGTTTCATTTTCAGTGTTTCATTTTGGAACTACAAAGTGCTGCCCCAGCTTTGAGCATTAATGTTATCTCAGTGTTCATCCTTTGTTTCCTCTCCCCCTGCTTTGTTTCCCATGGCCCTTCCTTCTTCCCAACTACATAATTTTGCCTTAATTGTATCTGTGAAAGTCATATTGCTTTTAGCGTATAATAAGTGATGTGAGTCCTCTTGTGAAGTCCCCATTAAGTCACCTAAGCACTGAACTCCTAAAACATAATCAAAAAACAAGAATTATTCATTGCCATTTAACTTTTACTCAGTTTTCTTATCTGTAAACTGTACTACAGAAGGAAATGGCAACCAACTCTAGTATCTCTGCCAAAAAATAAGCACAAAATGGGATCACAGAGTCAGACTCAATAGAAAAATGACTGGAAAACAGTCCAGGCACTGTACTAGAAACTGGGAAAGTCAAAAATAAAAAATAATCCTTGGCCTCAAGGAGATTGCATTCAGATTTAGAAGGCAAATATATATGTATATGTATATACAAATATATATATATATATATATATTTGCGTCTACAAAATATATGCAAGATAGATGCAAAGTGATTGGGGAAGGGAGAGGATAGGACTTTTAGAGAAAGCAGTGGTGGAGCTGAACCTTGAATAAAACTAGGAATTTGAAGTGATACATATGAGAAAGAAGTACATTCCATTTATGGGAGAAATGCAGTATAAAGGCTGAACATGGGAAGTGGAGTACATTGTGTGAAGAACAGTTTGACCTGATATAATCTATTACAAATTTTATTATAGTTATTTGGGCATTTGTTTTATCCCCACCACTAACTTATGAGCATCATGAATGCAAGGGCAAAGTCTTGTTTCATCATTATATTCTCAGCATCTAGCACAGTGCACATAACAGGCAATTTTTAAAAAGAGATTTGTTGAAATGAATTTATTTAAATAATTATTTAAAACATTATTAATATGATATACTTGAGGGGTAAAAGCAAAATTGATTTTCCAAGCATGATTAAGTAATTTAAATATTTGCGTGAAGTCAATCACACTGTATCATGCAGACAGTATAGATTTGCATAGTCTGTGGTTTTTTTCATGCCCGAAAATGGAAACTGTCAGGGAAGTCAACATTAACATCAACTACTTCTGAGAGCATTTGCAGTAGATTGATTGTTTAGAAAAGCAAGTGTGCTATGTTGTTTGCTCTGTGTTCTTCATATTGTCACTCCAAGGTTGCTGTCAGGGTCCTTGAAATGCATGTTGAAAATCATTTTCCAAAAACAGAGACTCTTTCATGTTGTTAATACTCTAATCATTTGAAGCTCAGAACAGTTCTTTAAACATCTGATGTGCTTGGACCTTTTATCCTGGTTAAAAAAAAAGTTTAAGGAGTAATCCCCTTATTTTTTTTATCTTTTTACACAATTATAATTTGGGATGGGGTGGGAAAAAGATGGGATTCATGAGGTCTAGAGATTGTTGAAAATGTAATACTTTTTGTTTGTTTCTGTTCACTTTTTAATTTCAAGTACCTTGACTTTAATTATGTATATCTGTCTTTAAGTTTAATCTTCATGGAAAACTAGGGGATCATTGTTAGTTATCTCTTTCTGATGCTTTGTGTGAGTTTAAGAAATTCACATAACCTCTCTGGCCTTCAGTTTCCTTAACTACAAAATGAAAGAGCTGGACTAGATTGCTTGCATTTCCCTTACTATGAATGATCTTGTGCATATACATTTTGTGGTATATTTATTTGTTTTCTGAATGTATGATTTCATTAGTATAGAAAGATACAAGTTAGGAATTTTCTTTACTATTGTAATTGAGCACCTTTTCTGCAATGTATAATCTTGAGAATTGCCTGGGGTATGGAGAGATTATGTAACATTCACTGATGTACAGTTAGTAGGTACCATTGTCAGGACTGGGATCCAGGTCTTCTCACTTGATGCCAGTTCTCTGTCCATTATAACAGACTGACTTTCAAGTACTTAGAGGTCAGATAATACATTCAAGAGTAGGCTGGAGTTGTAACCATTCAAATTACTTATGTGTACTGGCTTAATTTACCAGACTTAATTTGCCAGTCAGTTCACCTACCACCTTGTACAATAGGATTTAAAAAGTAACACATGGAAATTTAACACCAACCTCCTAGAACTACAAAAGTTATTTTACAGTATACATTAAAATCAATAAAGTCCTGCCCTGGGGCATTATCATGGCAGGGGGAAGTGGAACTTGGGTTGGGGAAGTATATATCAAGGTGAAGTATAAAGTCTGTTAGCTTTTTTCAAGCTAGAAAAGCTTTAATATAGTCTCAAAGGCAGGCTATGTCAGTCATCAAAGGACTAGCCTACCTCATTTGAAAGAGGCTCCTTTCCCAGTTGACCATGAGGTGATAAATGCTTTGGTCACAGCAACTCATGGACATCATCTTTTAAGCTGGAATGCTCGTGATCTAAAATTGGTGGACAGATGACCTGCATTGAAAAAATGATTGATTCTGGAGGTATTTATGTATGAATAGTAACCAGAAAAAAGGTCAGCCTCCCCAAAATAAATCATTTCTAGATGTATTCCTTTAGTGTGCACAGTGCATGTTTTTCATCCACTAAAGCTCTTCTGTACTATTTTTTTTCATGAAAGGATTGTAATGTATCCACGCAGAAGAAATCACAGAAACTGAGCAATGGGAAGGAATTCAAGGGCTATCTCAAGGAAATGTGATGCAGTGGACTGGGGTTCAAACCTTGTGTTAATTTTTTATTACCAGTGTGATCATAGGCAAATTTATTAACCTTTCTGGGCCTTAGTTTTCTCATCTATAGAAATGAAAGGGTATAACTAGATGACCATCAATCTATGGCTATGCAATTCAACCCATACTTGAAAAGGAATATGAATTATAATATTCTGTACAAGTATTCATTAAGCCTTTGCTTGAAGAATTCCAAAGAAGGACTACCCTCTATCTTTTGAGCCAACTCATTTGACTTGGTGGTAGCTTTAATTGTTAGGAAACTTTTACTAAAATCTAGGCTCAACTTTCTTCTTTGCAATTTTCTCAGTTTTTTTCTGATTCTGCACTCTAGGGTCCAATGAAACAAGGTTAGTCCTTCTTCCATGTGATAGTTATTCAAATACTTGAAAGCTTATTTTTAGCACCTCAGAGTCATGTCTTCTTTAAACTAAACATCCCCAGTTCCTTTAATATATGACATGGATTCTTTTCTTTTATCATTATATTCACCTCTTTTTGTGTGTGGGGGGGACTCCATAATATGCTGCAAGATTCTACCATATCATAATTCCCATCTCTGGATATTTTAATGCCACCTTGAAAATAATTTCCTCTTTTTTCCCCCCTCTTCCTCTCCCATAAGAATTTTTATGTGCTATAATGGAGAGATGAGAAGTTCTATAAGCTAAAGAGGCTTTACACGTTTACCCAAAGGCAAGCTATCTATTATACTCAGACAATTTGGATTCAAATCCCAGCCCTGCTACAATTTTGGATAAGTTACTAAATTTTTCTGGACCTATATAACATGAGAGGGTTGGACAAAGATGATCTCTTTTTTTGTTTTGCTTTTCTTTACTCTAAATCCTTTAGTCAGATCAAAATTATGTAATGTTTGAAAGTTTACTAAGTACTTTCTGATGAGATAAATAGTACAAAAAATTTAATTCCTAATTCAAAGAAGAGAAACTCAAAACTTATAGTTGTAGAAATTTGGTGCTCACCATATAGCTTTTTGAGCTCTGTCTCTTATTGATATTGAGCTATGTCTCAACTTCAAGTCCAACAGTCTGTATGCTACATCACAGTGCTTCTCAAGACCTATCCTTACCAGAAGAGCACTTTATAAAAAAGAAAGGGTGGGGGTGGAGAGAAACAGACATAGAGACACAGAGAGAGATGTTTTAATGATGACTTCTTTTTTTTTAGACATTTCTAGATATAACCTTCCCAGTCCTCAGAATCAAATATAACCATTTAGCAAAGAAAAATAATCAAAACCAATGGATATAGTCATTGCAGTTGTATAAAAAATCATGTGCCTGCTCTCACTCCATTTTTTCCAAGAGTAGGGAAGTATAATTTCATAATCTATTCTCTGGACTAATATCACTTTATCTTTTCCACAAAATCTGGCTCCTTTTTTGTGCTATTTTTAGTAATTGTGTATAGGGTTTTTTTTTGGTTCTGTTTATTTCACTTTGCCTCGTAGTTAATAGTTAATAAATATTTATTAATCACCTACTCTGTGCTAAGTATTAATTCACATGAATCTTTCCATGTTTTTCTGTTACTTATATTAATAATTACTTATTACACAATAGTACCGTAGTCATACACTAATGTTTGTTTGTTCAGCTATTCTTCACATTGATACCTGCCCCCTTTGTTTCCAGTTTTTTTGTGATTCCTCAAAAGTGTTTCTATTAATATTTTCATATGTATTGGACTTTATTTTATTTTATTCAAAACGCCATGGGGCATATGTTCTATGAAGAAGAGCAATTTCTAAACTATTCTCTTACATTGCCACTTATTTTTCTCTCATTTAATTCTAATGAATCAAGATTCAACCAAAGGCATATATAATGTTTCATGATGGAGTGGAGAGCCCTAGATTCTTGAAGATCATTCAGGAGCAGCACACACTGTGTAATTCTGTCATGTAGGAAAGATGGTGAGTAAGGTTCTAAATGTAGATATGGTATTTAAAAACCAGCCTAGCTAAGTACAGAAAAACCCATTACTAGTTGCTCTAACTCAAGGGTGGGGAACCTGCCACATGTGATCCTCTAGGTCCTCAAGTGCTACCATTTGACTGAATCCAAATTTCATGGAACAAATCCCCTTAATACTAGGATTTGTTCTGTAAAATTTGGACTCAGCCAATAGGCTGCACCCAAGGACCTAGAAGGCCATATGTGGCCTCAAGTCCACAGGTTCCCCACTCCTGCACTAGATGATGAATTCCTTGACAGTGACAGTCCCTGAACAAAGAAGAATATGAAATAGCATTCAGTTCTGTGCATCTACCCTTTGCTTCTAGTGACAGTGGCTCTATTGTACAAAGGGGAAGAGGAGAGTGCTGAGAATTACATAGTTCTAAAGATCTACTATAGATATTAAGGGGGGACTAACTGGTATAGCATAGTCAGGAAGATCTGAGTTCAAATTGGGCCTCAGACACTTAAAAGCTCTGTGACCCTGGACAAGTCACTCCACCCTATTTGCCTTAGTTTCCTCATCTGTAAAATAAACTGGAGAAGAAATGGCCAACCACTCCAGTATCTTTGACAAAAAAAAAGCCTAAATGGAGTCATTAAGAGTCAGACATGACTGAAATGATTGAACAGTAACAATAGACATTTAACTATTGATCCAATATAGGAGATGCTTGTCCAGCAATTAAGGTGATAAACTAATAGAGAACTTCAATAACAATAATACTAATTCAGTAGCTCCAAGCTCAACAAGCTTTATCCTTCCAATTTGTCATTCTTTTTTTTTTTTTTTTTGCTTTTTTGGAGGGCAATTGGTGTTAAGTGACTTGCCCAAAGTCACATGGCTCATTTTTGGGTTAAGTATCTGAGGCCGCATTTGAACTCAGGACCTCCTGACTCCAGGGCCAGTGCTCTATTCACTGCCCCACCTAGCCCTCCCCCCCCGCCCATTTCATCATTCTTCAAATATTTGAAGAGAACAACTCTTCTTTTTCAGATAGTATCCACAATTTCTTCTAGTTGTCCTATACTATCATGATCTGATTCTAGGCTTGTCATCATCTTGATATCCCTCCTCTGAAAGTTTCCAGCTTGTCATCATTCTTTCAAAATATATGATGCATAGCTTGATACCTCTCTAGTCCTCAGTTTCCTTATCTTTCAGATATGGGAGTTGCATTTTGTGAAATCTGAGGTTCTGCCTATGAAATTCTATGATTCTAAACTCCTAGAGTAGTTTGTTTATATAACTTCTTAAAATGTTCCTGTCAAATAAATCAGAGATCTCAGCATCTGGGGAGACCTGAGATCACTTTCTACCTGAAGCATCCTTTTGTCTCTTCAGTCTTTGAAATCTATTCTATTTGTTAAGTGAAGCAAAAAATAGAATTCCCTTTTCATTCTACTGGCATGTCCTCTATCATAATTCAAATTCTCTGTGGATCTGGTATTTCAGCAATGAAGAGTTTCCTCCAAAAATGCTGATTACCATCTGATCTATGTTATTCTTGCTTGTGTCTCATATTTGTGTTCACTTCCCCAACAGTCACTTCCCCAAATTGTAACAAAATTCTCTACCCCCCTTTTTATCATATATGAAGAAATGGATGGCAGCTTTTGGCCTTGGCATTTTAAACCTGTCACTTTAACATTATTCTTTAGAAACACTTCCCAATCTCAAGGGTATGATTCTAATTGAAACTGTGACATTTCACACTAGAATTAACATATATACTATTGTTACCTCTACTTTGTAACTAGGACTACCTAAGAGAGTTAAATGAAGGAGGACTGCCTTTAGTGATTCTCTAGTGACTTAAAACAAATGACTTATCATTTAGTAGTGCCAGAGGAACTAGAGAGAATTGGGCATCTGGGGGCTACGTTTTTACCACCTAGACTGACTTGGTGAGGCTCATTCGAGCAAGCATTGAGCATATGTATAGGATTGCCACCCAGTTTTTTTTTTTTAACACAATACAGCTTAAATAGCTTGTTATGCAGTTAGTCCACTTACTACTAGGGCAAATGTAGAATTTAATTATTTCAATAATTAAAATAAACGAGACCACCCAGTCTTCTTTCTCTCCATCTAACATCCTAAATATTTGACACTCTTTATTTTTCCCCTGGTAGCAATACTATTTTTTCCATACTCTTCTTTGTCATTTAAGCACTGACTCAAGGCATACTTATCTCTGCAATATTTTCCCTCTCCTATAAGTAACTATATGGTTATTTTTTTAAGTGCTTGCCTGGGGTCTTTTAAAATATAGGAAACTTTTTTTTCCAAATAGTCTAAGAAATAGGTGCTCTTTTTAAGCATATCTTGTAGATTTTCAACTGTTTTTGTACAATTGGAATTGTAGAATTTTCTACTACTCTGCCTGTATTTTTATTCTAGAGGCTTTTATGGTACATAGAGTTCTTGATTAAAGTCATAGTAAACTGGATTCAAGTTCTTCCCTTGCTACTGTTAGCTGTGAAAAACTAGGTAAATCACGTAACCTTTATGAACCTCAGAGAGACTCTTCATATTTAAAATGGATATTATAGTATTTGTAATACTTCCCCCCCCACCATTGTTGTGGTAAGATTCAAATAAAATAGGTATGTAAAGGATGTAAATCACTACATTAATATCAGTTTCTGTATTTTCAAGTATTTGTGTAAAAAGTAATAGAATTTTGATGAATATCACTCTCCCTTGTAACAAGGACCTCAAACTAAATATTTCCCTATTTTAAAAATAAGAAACAAATGCAGCACTTATGATGTTTCCTCATGATACAGAAGTCCATAATCATAGCTGAAACTGGCCTAATTAGTTTGAGAATGTAACTAAGGCTTTGGAACTCCAAGTGATTAAAATATCTATTATTAAAGAGGAATGAAGTAAATAACTTTTATGGAAGCAATATCACTGTCATGAAGAAAAAATTCATAAATTAGACCATCGTTCCGGGTGTCTGACATCATTAGAGGATTTCTGCAGCTCATGATGTGGGAGTAGGCATACATATCAATAACACGTTACATTCATTTAAAAGAAAATTGAAGTCAAAGGAAATTTTACAAATACAAATTTTACATTCTAGTTGTTTTCATAGGATTATATTTCCATAGATCAAGACTAAGAGCTAAATGGGACCTGAGAGGCCACGTAGTTGAATCCCCTCATTTTATAGCTGAGGAAATTGAGGCTAAAAATGGTTAAATGGCTGATCTAGAATCAAATAATTAGTGTCATGAGTAGGATTTGAACTTAGGTCTTCCAGGCTTCAAGTCCACCACTATAGCCATCATACTGTGTTTCTCTCTCTCTCTCTCTCTCTCTCTCTCTCTCTCTCTCTCTCTCTCTCTCTCTCTCTCTCTCTCTCTCTCTCTCTCTCTCTCTCTCACTATCTCCTTTTTACTCTTTCATCCCTTTTCCTCTACCAATCACTGCTTGTGTATTGTTGGACAAATAAAAACTTTTTTGAGGCAAGCCTCAATTTTCTCACCTGTAGAATGAAAGTATTAAAGTAGGTGGCCTCTGAGATTGCTTTCAGGTCTAGATCTAGGATTCCTTTAACTTACATTCTCTTCCTCCTTCTTTCTCTCCTTTTTAAACTCTTTCTCCCTTCTCTTTCCTCTTTCCCACTTCTCTTAGGCAAATAGATTTTGTTTGGAAGCAAAGGTAGATGGTAGAAGCATCCATGGTTCCTTTTCCTTGAGCTTCCTTATTTCCCAGCCATAGCAGATTTGTTATTTAGAATGCATTCCTGGTTGTTAATAAATATTCAAGCTTTGACTTGTATTTTTCCTAAAAATTGTTTTCAATTTCTTCCTGGAGTGAAGTTTAAAAAAAGATGAATGAGGTGTTTTCAATAGGATACTTTTGGTAGCATCGTTATGTTGGGGCAAATCACATTTGAAATTGTCTTTTAGAAACAACATTCTTAAAAGAGGTTTTTTTGCCCTACTATTATAGCCAAGGACTTTATTTCTGCATCACTCAAATGAGCTTGATGGACAAAACTTGTTGTTTTCATTTAGTTTTTGTACATTAATTGAAGTATCCTGAGTGCATGCCAAGCTTATTACTTTTTAAAGTCTTTAATGCTACTGTTAGAATATAATGAAAACATTATCCAAAATTACTCGGAATTTATGATACACTTTATGTACCTCTTGTTCATTTAATTAAATGCTGATGAAAATAATAGCTTATTATCTAAAATGTGTACCTTAGTAAACTCACGTTGCTGCTATCATAGCTGATTTAAATATAATTTAATCATTTTAATAATATATTGAGAATGCCCTCCTATCTGAAAGTGAAGCACATAGCACAGAGATTTACCCAGAACAGGTACTTCTCTCTATTCCCACTGCTACCAAACTAGGGCAGCACCTCATCTTCACCCAGAAATTCTATAATAATAGGCACTTTAAAGTCTTCCTTCCATACTCTTTCCCTATCAGTCAATGATTTACATCAGTATGAACCTTCCTTATACATTGATCTGGTCATATTGGTCCTCTCCTCAAATATTTTCCAATCTCTCTTTATTGTCTATAGAATATAGTTGCAAACTCTTAGCTTGACATTGAGGGCCCTCGGCTATTTGGTACAACCCAATCTTTCCAGCACTGTTGCATGAGAATCTCATATAAACATTTCACTTAGCTAATCACCAGCCTCAATATATACACTGTTCTTTACTACTCCTATGACTTTCTCATATTTTCCCCTATACTTCCCACCAGTTGAATTTCCATCCTTTAAATTCCATCTTTTATAGCCCAACACAAATATTCTCTTCCATGAAGCCTTCCCTGATCCTCTGTTTGGTGAATACTTTTACCTCCCTCATGAGCTTCACCTTCACTTTGATTATACGTCTTATGTTTTTCTTAAGCTATTTCTTGTGTTATTGTTCTTTTGTTCATGTTATAGCTCAGGATTAGACAGAAGTAAGCTCTTAGGGGAGACAGAATCATGTGCTGTCCAAACTTTATATTTTCCCTATCCTCTAGCACAGTGCTTTGCACATTCTCTGGGCTTTGTAAATGTTTGTGGAATTATTTTGAATTGAATTGAATAAAAACATTGTTGAATGGTTTGAAGGTCTGTTCGAGGTCTAATTTCCTGGGTAACTACTTTTGTTAAGATGCCATGTTTGCTATTTATTGAGCTACAAGAAAATACTATAGCCAGAGAAATATAAAAGGGTACTTAAAATTTATCTGAGGGAAAAGGACAGAAGAGGTAGGTAATTAAATTTAATTAGGTAAAGCCTTACGGGTAATTGGATTCTTGCTTGAACCCTTGCACAAGAGACAGCATTAGGGCTTGGCAAAAATCTGTTAATTGCCAATCAAAAGCATAAGATCACATCATATTTTGAAAAAAAAGTAACAAATAAATTAAGGGGACCCAGTTACAGTGAAGAAGCATGGCAAACACAAAGTTTACCACAATAGCACATCATGAGAATTGGTCACAGGAACCACCAGCTGAAGCAACAAGGACTGAAAGCTTGCTTCCAGCAGATATGGAGAGCCAGGGGAATCTTGCAATGAAATGTAGTGATTTTGCAATATTTGTGTTTATGATGGTGCTGAATCACAGTTACATAGGCAGGATATGCAACTTTGTCTTCCTTCTAGAAGCAAAGGTAAAAAGGGACAGACAAATACTGTTCTATTCTTCCGGTTATCTGAGAGTATAAAAATGTTCCTGGAAGGAAAAGAAATAAGTCGGGGGGAAAACTAGAAAGCTGATCCAAAGAAACTGAGGGAAATACTAAATGATTCCAAGAAGTTGTAGGAAAGGAGGTTATTACACAGAGAAAGAATAGAAGAAGGACTTCTGAATATTCAGAGTTAAGTGATAGGTGTGGTGTCTTTTGTTTGTAGGGGAGGAGCTAAATCCTTTCTTTCCAGGAGGAGGCAGCTTCTTTTCCTTGGTTGTTTAGTCATTTTCAATATTGCCTGACACTTTGTGACTCCTCTTGTTTACTTGGTTTTTTTTTGGCAGAGATACTGAAGTGATTTGCCATTTCCTTCTCCAGCTTATTTTATGGATAAGGAAACTGAGGCAGATAGGGTTAAGTAACTTGCCCAGGGTCACATTGCTAATAAGTGTCTGAGGTCAAATTTGAACTCAGGTCTTCCTCACTCCAGGCCCAGCACTCTACCTACTATACCATCTAGCTGCCCCAGTGGAGATCCACAGTCACTATCAAAAGTTAGCTAGAAATGTTCAGAGAAAGAAGAAATGAATAATAGTAGTTGGTGACTCCCATGCTAAGGCATCTGGATAGGGCAGTATTCTCATCCAGCAAAGGGTCAAGTGCATTCTCAAGGTGTGTATCCAGGACATTGCAGACAACACCAGGACATCACATTTTGTCAAATATGAGTGCTGCCCAGTTTGTGTGATTTGTATGCAAACAAATTATACAGTTTGAAGGAACCTAGGAAAGAATAGTGGATATTAAGCAAGCTCTAAACCCAAACTTAATGTTTTTACAGTTAAAAGAACAAAGTCAAAAGAGAAAGCTGGGCTTGACAAATAAGTTGAGTTAAGAAAAATGGTATCAGAATATAGGTATATATATTTTGGGGGGGGGGCAGGGCAATTGGGGTTAAGTGACTTGCCCAAGGTCACAAGGCTAATCAGTGTTTAGTGTCTGGGGCTGAATTTGAACTCAGGTCCTCCTGACTCCAGGGCCAGTGCTCTATTCATTGCACCACCTAGCCTCCCCCAAGAGATTAATATTTTTGGAACCACAGCTTGAAATATAGTCTCTTGTCTGGGGATAGTATACACCTATCAAGAATTTGTAAAAATGGATTTGCCTTGAGTCTTGTGAATCTGATCAAGATTACTTTAAACTGAATATGGAGGGAAAGGAAGAAAACTGTAAATAGATAGATAGATAGATAGATAGATAGATAGATAGATAGATAGATA